>NW_018364572.1:3625-5148 GCF_002078875.1 Numida meleagris | reverse complement strand
CGTTTTGTACCACGGAGCTTTCGGAATAAAAGGATTCAGCCGGGCGCATCCGCCTGCCTGCGTGTCCCCAATGTCCCCAGTGTCCCCATGTCCCCGTGTCCCCATGTCCTCGTGTCCCCAATGTCCCCAGTGTCCCCATGTCCCCATGTCCCAATGTCCCCATGTCCCCGTGTCCACCATCCCCATCCCATCCCAGTCCTATCCCGCTCCCACCCCATTCATCCCATTCCCATCCCCATCCCCTTCCCATTCCCACCCCCGTCCCAATCCCAATCCCAATCCCAATCCCAATCCCAATCCCAATCCCAATCTAATCCCATCCCATCCCAATCCCTCCACATTCTCCCCCCACCCCGATCCCATCCCTGTGTTCATCCCAATCCCATCCCCAATCCCAATCCCATCCCTATATCCATCCCATGCCATCCACATCCCCAATCCCATCCCCACCCTAATCCCAATCCCACCCTAATCCCATCCCCACCCTAATCCCACTCCCACCCCATCCACATCCCCAGTCCCACCCCCAAGGCCATCCCCTCCCATCCCCAATCCCAATCCCATCCCAATCCCCAATCCCAATCCCATCCCCATGTCCCATCCCATCCCTATGTGTATCCCATCCCCAATCCTAATCCCAATCTCAATCTAATCCCATCTCAATCCTATCCCCAATTCCAGTTCCAATCCCATTCCCATCCCCATATCCATTCCCACATCCATCCCAATCCCCATCCCCATCCCAATCCCATCCCCAGTCTCATCCCAATCCCAATCCCATTCTATCCCCAATCCCAATCCCACCCTATTCCATCCCAATCCCAATCCCATCCCCCTCATCCCATCCCATCCCAATCCCATCCCAATCCCAATCCCATCCCCCTCATCCCATCCCATCCCAATCCCATCCCAATCCCATCCTAATCCCAATCCAATCCCATCCCAATCCCAATCCAATCCCAATCCCAATCCCAATCCCATTATATACCCAATACCATCCCAATCCCAATCCCAATCCCATCCCCAATCTCATCCCAATCCCAATCCTATCCTATCCCCAATCCCAATCCCACCCTATTCCATCCCTTCCCAATATCATCCCCCTCATCCCATCCCAATCCCATCCCAATCCAATCCCAATCCCAAACCCATTCTATCCCCAATCCCATCCCAATCCCATCCCATCCTATCCCCAATCCCATCCCAATCCCAATCCCATTCTATCCCCAATCCCAATCCCAACCTTATTCCATCCCGATCCCAATCCTTTCCCCCTCGTCCCATCCCAATCCAATCCCAATCCTAATGCAATCCCAATCCCATTATATCCCCAATCCCAATCCCGTCCCCAATCTCATCCCAATCCCAGTCCTATTCTATCCCCAATCCCAATCCCACCCTATTCCATCCCTTCCAAGTCCCATCCCCCTCATCCCATCCCAATCCCATCCCAATCCCATCCCAATCCCAATCCCGTTCTATCCCCAATCCCATCCCATTCCCATCCCATTCCAATCCCATCC
>NW_018364572.1:0-1015 GCF_002078875.1 Numida meleagris | reverse complement strand
GGGGGGTGGGGCCGCGGAACAAGGGATCAGCCGGCCCCATAGATTTGGGGTTTGGGGTCTGGAGGGGGTAGGGGGGGTCGGTGAGCCCCATATGTTTGGGGTTTGGGGTCTGGAGTGCCAGATCTATGGGGTTTGGGGTCGGTGTGCCCCATATGTTTGGGGTTTGGGGTCTGGAGTCCCAAATCTATGGGGTTTGGGGTCCGAAGGGGGTCTGGGGTCGGTGAGCCCCACATGTTTGGGGTCTGGGGTTCATATGTTTGGGGTTTGGGGTCTGGAGGGGGTTTGGGGTCGGTGTGCCCCATATATTTGGGGTTTGGGGTCTGGAGTCCCAGATCTATGGGGTTTGGGGTCGGTGTGCCCCATATGTTTGGGGTTTGGGGTCTTGAGTGCCAAATCTATGGGGTTTGGGGTCAGTGTGCCCCATATGTTTGGGATTTGGGGTCTTGAGTCCCAAATCTATGGGGTTTGGGGTCCGGAGGGGGGTCTGGGGTCCGTGAGCTCCACATGTTTGGGGTCTGGGGTTCCAAATCTATGGGGTTTGGGGTCGGTGAGCCCCATATGTTTGGGGTCGGGGGTCTTGAGTCCCAAATCTATGGGGTTTGGGGTCGGGGAGCCCCATATGTTTGGGGTCGAGGGTCTTGAGTCCCAGATCTATGGAGTTTGGGGTCAGTGTGCCCCATATGTTTGGGGTTTGGGGTCTTGAATCCCAAATCTATGGGGTTTGGGGGTTGGTGTGCCCCATGTATTTGGGGTTGGGGTTCCCGCGCCCCACATCTGTGGGTTGGCTGCGGCCAGCGCCGCGCGTGTCCCCGTCCCCGTGCTGTGAATGGGGACATTGTGCCGCATTGTGCCGCCCGCTGCTGGCACCGCCATGGGCCCAAGGGGAGGGGGGGGGGGACACACTTGGGGACACGTGGGGACACCCACACACGCCCCACTGCCACAGTCGTGCCCCATAACACACACACACCCCAGAACCCATTCATGCCCCATTCATACCCCATAACCCATTCAC
>NW_018364571.1:105034-106165 GCF_002078875.1 Numida meleagris | reverse complement strand
GTTGCTGAGTCACAAGAGAATGTTTTGTGGGAGCTCTTCTTTTCTGCTGCCTTCAAGAATCTGCTTATGAATGTATGTCTTTAAGGTAAGAGAAAAGCTTGTTGTCAGTGGAGACAGAGCAGTAAGGGGGCTGTCATACATCCCTTCCCAGCAGGGACTTCCCTCAGCAAGTTTGCAAATGACGCCAAGCTGAGCGGTGCAGTCGATACATTGGAAGGAAGGGAAGCCATCCAGAGGGACCTGGACAGGCTGGTCAAGTGGGCCCATGTGTACCTAATGAGGTTCAACAAGGCCAAATGCAAGGTGCTGCACTTGGGCTGGGGCAATCCCAGGTATTTCTACAAACTGGGGGAAGAACTCCTGGAGAGCAGCCCTGCGGAGAGGGACTTGGGGGTCCTGGTGGACGAGAAGCTGGACATGAGCCAGCAGTGTGTGCTGGCAGCCCGGAAGGCCAACTATGTTCTGGTCTGCATCAAAAGAGGAGTGGTCAGCAGGGAGAGGGAGGGGATTGTCCCCCTCTACTCGGCTCTTGTGAGGCCCCATCTGGAGTACTGCATCCAGGCCTGGGGACGTCAGTACAAGAAAGACACAGAGCTCTTGGAAAGAGTTCAGAGGAGGGCCACCAAGCTGATCAGAGGGCTGGAGCACCTCTCCTATGAGGAAAGGCTGAGGGAACTGGGCTTGTTTAGCTTGGAGAGGAGAAGGCTCCGGGGAGACCTCATTGTGGCCTTCCAGTACTTGAAGGGAGTGTATAAACAGGAGGGGGAATGATTGTTCATGAGGGTGGATAGTGATAGGACAAGGGGGAGTGGTTTTAAACTGAGAACAGGGGAGATGTAGGTTAGATATTAGGAGGAGAAGGTTTTTCACTCAGAGGGTGGTGACGCACTGGAACAGGTTGCCCAAGGAGATTGTGGATACCCCATCCCTGGAGGCATTCAAAGCCAGACTGGACGTGGCTCTGGGCAGCCTGGTCTAGTGGTTGGCGACCCTGCACTCAGCAGGGGGGTTGCAACTAGATGATCTTTGAGGTCCTTTTCAACCCAGGCCATTCTATGATTCAAAGACAAACTTCATTGGCCAGAGAGGGACCCAGGGAAGACTAGGTCTGATGGAGATGTCTGTGTGTGA
>NW_018364571.1:95731-99539 GCF_002078875.1 Numida meleagris | reverse complement strand
TCATCTCAGGGTCCGTGTATTGCTGACCTGTAACTGAGTGCTTCATCTCGGCTGTTCTCTACAATTCTTCTTTATGGTTTCTCTGCAGAAGCCGCTGTGTGCAAGGAGGTGGTCTGTGATGTGATAGCCATCACTAAAGCCCCATGTCGCAGTCTCATGGAGAGTTATGTTTTTTTAAATTGAATTCTTGTTTTCTTCTTCAACCACCACAGAGACTTCCGCCCTGCTAAAAACTCCTTCTATGCCTCCACCTTCAGGGCCTTTGCTGCTGCCTCTAGGTGACCACTCACACGTTGGTAAGTGCTGGGCTTCCTGCAGCTTTGCACATACAGTAACGACTGTTTCCCTGGGCTGGTGTTATTTGTGTCTTGTGTTGTTATTTCCTGTTTTTACTGTAGTTTGTGTTGTGTTGCTGTATTCCTCTTTTGCCAAGAAGCCCCCTGTTCATCTGTTTGTGTCAGAAATAGTGTTGCTAGCAGGAGCAGGGAAGTAATTGTCCCTCTGTACTCAGGTCTGGTGAGGCCGCACCTCGAGTGCTGTGTTCAGTTTTGGGCTCCTCACTACAACAAAGACATGGAGGCCCTGGAGCGTGCCCCAGAGCAGTGCAATGAAGCTGGTGAGGGGTGTGGAGCGCAGGCCTTATGAGGAGCGGCTGAGGGAGCTGGGATTGTTCCTTCTGGAGAAGAGGAGGCTCAAGGGAGACCTTATTGCTCTCTGTAACTACGTGAAAGGAGGTTATAATGAGCTGGGGGTCAGCCTCTTCTCTCATGTAACTAGTGACAGGACGAGGGGGAATGGCCTCAAGTTGCGCCAGGGGAGATTCAGGCTGGACATTAGGAAATCCTACTTTTCTGAAAGAGTGGTCAGGTGCTGGAATGGGCTGCTCAGGGAGGTGGTGGAGTCACCGTCTCTGGAGGTGTTCAAGGAATGTTTAGATGTTGTGTTGAGGGACATGGTGTAGTGAGAACTTTTGGTGATAGGTGGACGGTTGGACTGGATGATCTTGTATTTCTTTTCCAACCTTGGTGATTCTATGATTCCTGGATGCCGGAAAGCAGGCCCCGCTGTCTCTTGGAAATGCTGTTGTGTGAGAAAATGGACAAAAATTCTCTGTTTGTCCCTGGGCTGATTTCATTGGGCCTCAAAGCATTTTGGTGAGTAAGGAAGGAAAGGCAGTGTGAAGCCTTGTAGTATAGGACAACTTAGGCTTACTTTGAAGTTTTAAGACTTGTGATGTCAGCATACAGTAGAGCAGTTTTTTTTTTGAAAATGAAATAGAAAATGGATTTAGTTGATTAAATAACATGGCAAGAATCTGTGTCTTGAAATCCCATCAAGGAAGTGAGAACGAAGGACTCTTAGGCCTCTGTCCACCTCCCACTGAGATACTTATGCTGCTTGTGTAGGCTCCTTCTGTTGTCAGTTTATTCTTCTCTGTGTAAAGAGAATCCATGCTGCCGTTGCGATGGGATCGGGAGCTGTGGGGAGGGCCTGGTTTCACTGCCTGGTGGAGGAGTGTGTGTCAGGAGCTGAAGCTCTGGGCATGCCTTGTGGATGGCTGAGGTTGTCCCATGTGTTGTGAGGTGCTGAAGCGAGCTGCTTCTGCCTTGTACTAGCACTGTGACCAATGTGGGAAAATTCCTGATTTTAATGTTTCACTATGGTTTGATGGGAAGGGAACTGTTGTCAAATGAGGATGTTTGCATGTTTCTGGGTACTGAATTCTTACCCTGCCGTGGAGCACGGTTGCCTACCCACAGCATCTCGTGTTCAGAGATGTGTTTGAAGAACCTCTACAAGCTGAGTACAGGATCATCCAGGAAGGGCCATTGCCTTTCTTAGCAGGGATATCTGACTTACCTCTTTTCTCCTAATGGCAGTGTTATTACACTATGGGTCTTTCCCAGATTCCAAACAGGAACTCAGATGTTTGCCTCCTAAGTACAGAGGTGTTCCTGCTCACCTCTGTACTCACCAATGGAGTTTTCTTCCACATGAGGCCACGCTTCCTGTGATGCGTTCAGAACCTGGGTGCTGTGTCACTCTTCAGAGGGCTCCTTTTCATCTTCATATTCAGATTTGGGTTTCTTGAAGATCTTTGTGAGTCACTGCTACACCAAAGGTACACCCCGACCCTGCCTCTTCTGATGTGTTCCATCGTGCCATGCAGGATGGTGGCAACACTGCTGAGTCACAGGGGGAGCTTTTGGAGGAATCTCTCCTTCCTGCTGCCTTTAAGATACGGTTAATGAATGTATGTCTTTAATGCAAGATGCAGGCTTGTTGTCATTGGAGGGCGAGCAGTCAGGGGGCTGTGATGGATCCGTTCCCAGCAGAGACACATTTCATTGGCCAGAGAGGGACCCATGGAAGACTAGCTGTGATGGAGATGTCTGTGTGTGTTCAGATGAAGCCACCCTGCTCCTGATCCTCCATCTCTTGTCTCCTAAGGAACAAATAAGCTGGGGCAGGGATCTTCCTTTCCCGGATCCTGTGTTTACATGTCTCTTAGCAAAAAGCAGATTTGCCTTTCAATACTAACAAATAAGAACAGTAAGACTGTTCCATTAGCAATTACTCTGTCATGAAAAGATGCAGACAGAAACAGGTCCTCTAGGAACAGATCTGCTTGAAATCCTTCACCTGTGGAGGTAATTTAGTTCATCAGCATGGGTTAATTTTCTCTATGGCTGCTGAGGNACGAAGAATTCAAATATCTCTGTGGATGGTCACTGCACCTCTTTCCTCGTCAGACCATTACAAAGTGGAGTTAGTTTTCCCCCCCTCACGGGCAGCTCTCTGATACAGATTCAAAGCCTTCCTCTCTCCCCACATCAGTGAGTACAGGCCTTCATTCAGGCTGTTGAGAGCAAAGCAGCAGTGCAGGCAGAGCCCCTGCCTCCCTGCAGGGAGCTGTGTTACCTGGATGCGGGCTGTGCCAGGAGATGTCCTTGCTGGTGAGCTGGCTGCTGTTGTTGTAGTGACTGGAAGGTGAAATGGATGTATAAAGCAAAACAGAATAAAACCACCTTCTGCCGCCCCTCCAAGGAATCAGTTAGCACAGAGGGATCTTTGTAGGGCCCATTTTGAAAGTTGATACATTGAAACACTGCCCAACCATGGCAATAGCAGGCTCAGGGTTCCTAACTCCTTAGCAGCACGCTCAGAGATCTTCCTTATTAGGAACAATGTTTTGAGGGACCCGGGAAACTGGTGGGCAGGGAGCCTGTATGAGGAGGAGCAGCGCGTGTGTGATGAGATGCGTTGTGCAAAGAAGCAGGGAGATGGGGAGTGTGGTCAATGGGATGGATAGAAAAGGCACAGGCAGGGGTGGTGGGTGTCAGCGAGGTGGGTGAAGCTGTTGCTGACCTGGTAAGAAGGCGGGTTGTCCAGAGCTGAAGTGCAGCACCTGGTAGGTGTTGGTAACACAAAAGTAGGTCCCCTGGTCCTGTGCCCTGAAGGACTTCACCACCAGCCTTGGTGCTGTGCTGGAGTCCCTGGGGTCTCCGCATTGAGACCGCTGGGGTCTTGAGATGGATGCTGCCCTTCAGAGCAGCCCTTCAGATGCCTTCCCGGGGCTGCTGCCATTTCCCTGGTTCTTTGCTGAATGTTTCCCCAGAAACAAGTGCTCAGTGCCCCCTCTCTTTCCCTCCCCATCCCCTCCAGCAACACCTGTCTGAACAGGCTCTGTTCCTGCTGCGTATCGCGCTGCAGTGCCACTGCTCCCGCTTCCGTGCGCAGTCACTGAGCAGCCCTGAATTGCGTCCTTTGGGTTTGCCCTTGATTTCCCCTGGGTCCGTTTTGCCCA
>NW_018364571.1:86872-90016 GCF_002078875.1 Numida meleagris | reverse complement strand
CAGGTGACATCCCCAGCCATGGGCTGCTGCTGTCGGCATTGTGCTGGGGAGCTGAGGGAGGACATGTAGCCAGAAGACTTCTTGTATTCCCTGCTGAGGCTAAAACCAGTGTTAGCTGAAAATGCAATCCCTTGTTTTGGTGTGACCCATCATTTGGCGTGCTTGTGACTTGTAGGTCACCGCAAGTGGGATGAAAGATAGCTTGCATAATGGGATCATGAAATCATTTGGTTTGGAAAAGCCCTTCGAGATCTCCAAGGCCAACCATCAGCCTGTCCTTCTCAGTCCCATTAATGTCCCACGTCCTTTAGTGCCTCACTCAGAGAAGTCAAATATCTCTGTGGATGGTCACTGCACCATGTTCCTGGTCAGCCCATTACAAAGTGGAGTTAGTTTCCCCACCTTCATGGGCAGCTCTCTGACACAGATTCAAAGCCTTCCCCTCTCCCCACATCAGTCAGCACAGGCCTTAATTCAGGCTGTTGAGAGCAAAGCAGCAGTGCAGGCAGAGCCCCTGCCTCCCCGCAGGGAGCTGGGTTACCTGGATGCGGGCTGTGCCAGGAGATGTCCTTGCTGGTGAGCTGGCTGCTGTGGCTGGTGGCAGCGGGTGTGGTGGGTGCTGCTGTTGCTGTAGTGACTGGAAGGAGAAATGGATGAATGCAGCATAATAGAATAAAACCGCCTTCTGCCACCCCTCCGAGGAATCAGCCAGCGCAGGAGGATCTTTGTAGGGCCCATTTTGAAAGGTGACAGAGTGAAACACTGTCCAACCATGGCAATAGAAGGCTCAGGATTCCTAATTCCTTAGTAGCACGCTCAGAGATCTTCCTTATTAGGAACGATGTTTTGAAGGACCCGGGAACCTTTTCTTTGCTCAGTCCAACTTGCACCTCACATGGGAGTTTCTTTTTGAGGTGTTGTATGCATTAGTCAGGACATTCCGGATTAATGTGAGTTGAGGAAGGAGGGGGTGGCTGCGGACTTTGTTACTCTCATCCCTGAGAGGCGCTGATGGGATGGGGAGGTGCCGCTGGGCTGCACGACCACCTCTGTGTTTGGGCAGGGCCGGTAGCGCGAGCGGAGCTGGTGGTCAGGGAGCCTGTATGAGGAGGAGCAGTGCGTGTGTGATGAGACGCGTTGTGCAAAGAAGCAGGGAGATGGGGAGTGTGGGCGATGGGATGGATAGAAAAGGCACGGGCAGGGGTGGTGTGTGTAAGCGAGGTGGGTGAAGGTGTTGCTGACCTGGGAAGAAGGCGGGTTGTCCAGAGCTGAAGTGCAGGACCTGGTTGCTGTAGTTGACACAGTAATAGGTCCCCTGGTCCTGTTCCCTGAAGGACTTCACCACCAGCCGATAGGAGTTGCCTCTCCATGCTGCCTCAAAGCGCAGGGATGTTGTCTCATCCCCATGGAAGATGTTGGTATACGAACTGTAACTGGAGACAATGAAGTGAAGGTTCCCAACCTTGTCCAGGCGGATCCAGGAGACTGTCCCAGAGGTTGTGCCTCTCCGGCACTCCAGCTCCAGCCGCTTTCCCTCCTGGGGGTGTATGATCTTCTTGTCGAGTAGCCTGACCACCACTGTGTCCCGATTTCCCTGGGTGCTTGTGCAGCCTGTGGGCAGAAGTAGGCCATGTCCCCTCATGTCCTGCTCAAGAAGAGCTCCCGGGGCTTTTGGGGAGGGCTCTTCCTGCCGGTGCATGGCAGGCAGGCAGCCGGGCAGTGAGTGTGAATGCTGAGGGAGGGCCTTGCAATCCAGCACGCTTGGGTGCTGTGCTGGAGTCCCCCCTAACAAGTGCTCAGTGCCCCCTCTCTCCCCTTCCCCATCCCCTCCAGCAACACCTGTCTGAACAGGCTCTGTTCCTGCTGCGTATCGCNCATCAGCATGGGTTAATTTTCTCTATGGCTGCTGAGGAGAATTCAGTTGGACAAGCTGGGTGAGAATTTCTACCATGGACCATGGTCTGACACTTACTTGTCACGGTATTATCTATGGGTCTGCATCCGTGACAAGGGGAACAGGCCCAAAAGAAAAAAAAAAAAGAAGAGAAAAGGGGAAAAAAAAGAGGAGCCGCGGACCCACACCCTGGGGAATCAAAGGGAAGAGGGGAAAGGCAGGGGACTCGTAGGCAGATCTAAAGCAAAACAGCAGCACCAGTCTGAGGAGGAACAACTAACTTTACTAAATATATAAAAAAATGAGGCTAGTGGAATTGTACCAGAGAGTTTACAAGCTGAAAGTCTTACACAGTAAACTGCAGGAGGACCACGTGCTTCTCCGCCGGGAAGGAAGGAACAGACCCCGCGTCTCCCAGGCGGCTTCACCACCCCCTCCCACGCAAAGACCCCTGGGGAGTGCACCTCCTCCCCTTCCCCTCCGAGGGCCACACACCAAAAAAAGGAGTTTGCAGTAACCAGGGAATGAACTCTTTAACTGTCAGTGCTTTACATGATGTAATGATGTGGAATACCGACAGCAAAAATCACAAAACCATGACATTACTTCAAATGATGTTGGAAGGAGTGGGCCTTAAACATGGAATTTTGTTTTTGTAAACATTAGTGGGGTAGCAAGGTATGTTACAAGTCTCTCTGCCCCCTGTGTCAATAACAAATTGACCTAAAATACACAATGAAGGAGTTAAAAGGTACATGCAGCTTGTAGGGAAGACTTGGGAATTGACAGAATAGGGCATCAGAACTGAGTTTTGGATCAGATTGGTTTATTGTTCATCTTCTGGAAGGCTGTATGTATGTACATCCTGGTTATTCATATGTACGCATGTCAGTAATGAATTAGACTAAATGACATAATGAAAGAGATAAAAGTTATATCCAGCTTGTGAGGAAGACTTTGGAATCAACTGCTTGGGGCATTAGAACTGAGTTTTGGATCTGATTGGTTTACTGTTCATCTCATGGAAGGCTCTGCTGTCCAGCACAGCGGTGCCTTTTCCATAGTGGCCCGGAGCTGCTGGGTTTCTTGGGGTCAGGGCTGTCCAGGCGGTGTGGGTGTGTAACAGCGCTGTGGGGCAGGAGCACATGTCAGGCGGCGGGAGGTGTGCAGTGCTGGTGGGCAGGCAGAGGAGGAGCAGGCAAATGGCCGCGCTGCATCAGGGCAGCTGTCTGTGTTGCTGCTGGTGTCAG
>NW_018364571.1:77210-79362 GCF_002078875.1 Numida meleagris | reverse complement strand
ACTTCACAACCAGCCAAAAGGTGTTGTCTTTCCACAATGCCTCAAAGTGCGGAGATATTCTCGTATTCCCATGAAAGACTGTGTTATGCGGAGAGTTACTGGAGACAATGAAGTGAAGGTTCCCATTCTTGTCCAGGCGGACCCAGGAGGCTCCCCAGGTTGTTCTGTATGTCCGGCACTCCAGCTGCAGCTGCTGTCCTTCCTGGGGGTGCTTCATATTCCTGTTTTGGAACCTGATCACCACTGTGTCCCTCTGTCCCTGGGTGCTGGTGCAGCCTGTGGGCAGAAGTTGGCCATGTCCCATCACGTTCTGCTCAGGATGAGCTCCTGGGGCCTTTGGGCAGGGCTCTTCCCTACTGGTGCATGGCAGGGAGGCAGCCGGGCTGTGAGGGTGAACGCGGAGGGAGGGCCTCGCCATCCAGCACGCTTGGGTGCTGTGCTGGAGTCCGTTTGGACTCCACATTCACACCGCTGTGCTCTCGCGATGGATGGTGCCCTTCAGAGCAGCCCTTCAGCTGCCTTCCTGGGGCTGGTGCCATTTCCCTGCTCCTGCCAAGTGATTCCACCCTAACAAGTGCTCAGTGCCCCCTCTCTTTCCCTCCCCATCCCCTCCAGCAACACCTGTCTGAACAGGCTCTGTTCCTGCTGCGTATCGCGCTGCAGTGCCACCGCTCCTGCTTCCCTGCGCAGTCACTGAGCAGCCCTGAATTGCGTCCTTTGGGTTTGCCCTTGATTTCCCCTGGGTCCGTTTTGCCCAGTGTCTTGGCCATGGTGCAAGGAGAATGCCTTTCCCCCATTGTCCTCCTTGCTCCCGGCCAAGGTGCCCCGTGAGCCCGCTTCCATACTCACAGAGCGTGAGGCTGAGCAGGAGGAGCAGTGCAGGAGACGCGGCCATCGTCCTCGGGGCGGTGCAGCGCAGCGCGGGTGATCTTTGTCTCTTAACTTTTTAGGCAGCGTAACTGATAGGAGAGGATGTGATGTCATCAGGACCTCTTCTGTGAAGATCTGGGGTTTGGTACAGAATGATTTCCGAAGAACTCCAGTCGAGATCCAGAACTGAGGCTGTTCTTTGCTATAGCATTGTTTTAATGGATTTTGCAGCCATGACTTCAGATGAGATTAGACACACAATGCTCCTTCTTGAAATCAGATCAGCCATCGCAGTCTGCTCTCTCTCAGCCATTTGGGGCACTCCCATCACATCCAGAGCTGCACAAAATGGGGACAAGTGCCGTGATGTGGACTCCGGCCCCAGGCTGCATTTCTTGACAAAGATTCTGCCACCTTCACTTGCTCATGCATAAGTGGTCCGGTGCAGATGTCAAAGCATGCTGTGTTCTTACAGAGCACACAAGACATGGGGATGTTTTACAGCACCCATTCCTATGCAGTTTTGATTCCCAAGTCCATGCATTGCTGACATGTAGCTGACTTCTCTAGCTCTGTTCTTCTTTGCAATTGTTCTGCAAATGCCGCTTTGTGCAAGGCAGGAGGTCCGTGAAGTGAAACCCATCAACAAAGCCCCTTGTCCCAGTGGCATGCTGATTTGTATCTTGTTTTCAAAGCAGAATTTTTGTGGTTTTATTTTGCAACCACAAGGTCCTACACCTTGCAAAATAGATGTGTCAACTTTCAGGGCCTTTGCTGCTGCCTCTAGTGATCACTCACACGTTGGTAAGTGCTGGGCTTCCTGCAGCTTTGCACATAGAGTGACGACGGTTTCCCTGGGCTGGTGTTATTTGTGTCTTGTGTTGTTATTTCCTGGCTCTACTGTAATTTGTGATGCGTTGTTGTATTCCTCTTTTGCAAATGAGCCCCCTGTTCCTGGATGCAAGTAACCAGGCCCTGCTGCCTGATGGAAGTGCTGTTGTGTGAGAAAATGGGCAAAAATTGTCGGGTTATCCCCAGGCTCATTCCATTGGGCCTCAAAGCATATTGGTGAGTAAGGAAGGGAAGCCGGTGTGAAGCCTTGTAGAATGGGGCGACTTAGGCTTACTTTGAGATTTTAAGACTTGTGATGTCAGCATATAGTAGAGTAATTTTATTTTGAAAATGAAATAGAAAATGGACTTTGTTGATTAAAGAACATGACAAGAATGTGTGTCTTGAAATCCCATCCAGCAAGTGTGAGCAGAGGACTGTTAGACCTCTG
>NW_018364571.1:69218-70610 GCF_002078875.1 Numida meleagris | reverse complement strand
CACAGGCCTTAATTCAGGCTGTTGAGAGCAAAGCAGCAGTGCAGGTAGAGCCCCTGCCTCCCTGCAGGGAGCTGGGTTACCTGGATGCGGGCTGTGCCGGGAGATGTCCTTGCTGGTGAGCTGGCTGCTGTGGGTGGTGGCAGCGGGTGTGGTGGGTGCTGCTTTTGTTGTAGTGACTGGAAGGAGAAATGGATGAATGCAGCAAAATAGAATAAAACCTCCTACTGCCACCCCTCTGAGGAATCAGCCAACACAGGAGGATCTTTGTAGGGCCCATTTTGAAAGGTGATACAGTGAAAAACTGCCCAGCCATGGCAATAGAAGGCTCAGGGTTCCTAATTCCTTAGCAGCACGCTCAGAGATTCCTTTATATTAGGAATGATGTTTTGAGGGACCTGGGCATCTTTTCTTACCTCAGTCCAACCTCCACCTCACCTGGGAGTTTCTTTTTGAGGTGCTGTAAGCATTTGTCAGGACATTTCTGATTAATGTGAGTTGAGGAAGGAGGGGGTGGCAGCGGACTTTGTTACTCTACTCCCTCAGAGGCGCTGATGGGATGGGGAGGTGCTGCTGGGCTGCGCGACCACCTCTGTGTTTGGGCAGGGCCGGTAGCGCGAGCGGAGCTGGTGGTCAGGGAGCCTGTATGAGGAGGAGCAGTGCGTGTGTGATGAGACGCGTTGTGCAAAGAAGCAGGGAGATGGGGAGTGTGGGCGATGGGATGGATAGAAATGACACGGGCAGGGGTGGTGGGTGTAAGTGAGGTGGGTGAAGGTGTTGCTGACCTGGTAAGAAGGCGGGTTGTCCAGAGCTGAAGTGCAACATGTTGTTGATGCTGGTGATGCAGAAATAGGTCCCCTCATCCTGTGTACTGAAGTTCTTCACCACCAGCCTGCAGGCGTTGCCTTGTTTTGACCCCTCAAATCGTAAGGACGTTCTCTCATTCCCATGGAAAGTGTTCCCGTATGATTCAGAAATGTGGACAATGAAGTGAAGGTTCCCATTCTTGTCCAGGTGGATCCACAAGATGGATCTCCAGCTGTCATAATTCAGGCACTCTATCTCCAGCCGCTGTCCCTCCTGGGGGTGCTTCATATTCCTGTTGACAAACCTGGCCACCATGGAGTTCCTCTGTCCCTGGGTGCTGGTGCAGCCTGTGGGCAGAAGTTGGCCATGTCCCCTATCATCCTACTTGGGAAGATTTCCTGGGGCCTTTGGGCAGGGCTCTTTCCCACCGGTGTGTGGCAGGCAGGCAGCCGGGCTGTAAGGGTGAATGCAGAGGGAGGGCCTCGCCGTCCAGCACCCTTGGGTGCTGTACTGGAGTCCCTGGGGACTCCACATTGAGACCGCCGGGCTCTCGAGATGGATGGTGCCCTTCAGAGCAGCCCTTCAGCT
>NW_018364571.1:65848-68634 GCF_002078875.1 Numida meleagris | reverse complement strand
CTGTCTCTCAGCCATTTGGGGCACTCCCATCACATCCTGACCCGCACAACATGGGGACAAGTCCTGTGATGTGGAATCCGGCCCCAGGCTGCATTTCTTGACAAAGATTCTGCCACCTTCACTTGCTCGTGCATAAGTGGTCCAGTGTGGATGTCAAAGCATGCTGTGTTCTTACAGAGCGCACAAGACATGGGGATGTTTTACAGCACCCATTCCTATGCAGTTTTGATTCCCAATTCCATGCATTGCTGACACATAGCTGACTTCTCCAGTTCTGTTCTTCTTTGCAATTGTTCTGCAAATGCCGCTTTGTGCAAGGCAGGAGGTCCGTGAAGTGAAACCCATCAACAAAGCCCCTTGTCCCAGTGGCAAGTTGATTTTTATCTTGTTTTCAAAGCAGAATTTTTGTGGTTTTATTCTACAACCACAAGGTCCTACACCTTGTGAAATAGATGTGTCAAGGTTCAGGGCCTTTGCTGCTGCCTCTAGGTGACCACTCACACGTTGGTAAGTGCTGGGCTTCCTGCAGCTTTGCACATAGAGTGACGACGGTTTCCCTGGGCTGGTGTTATTTGTGTCTTGTGTTGTTATTTCCTGGCTCTACTGTAATTTGTGATGCGTTGTTGTATTGCTCATTTGCAAATAAGCCCCCTGTTCATCTGTATGTATCAGAAATAGTGTTGCTAGCAGGAGCAGGGAAGTAATTGTCCCTCTGTACTCAGGTCAGGTGAGGCCGCACCTTGAGTACTGTGTTCAGTTTTGGGCTCCTGTGGGTCTCAGCGGCTGCTTATTAAGCAATAGCCGTTCGTTAGTACTCGATGCCGCTATGCAAGTATAGCTATTGTGCCTGCGCGTGCGACCGAATGGACCCCGAAGCTCCAAAAGTTGGGATAGTACCCATGCAGTCAAAGAACCGACCAGAAGGAGGGCGGGCAGCCCATCACACAGAGCCTCGTGCATGGTGCGTGCCCAAGACTGTGATTGGATGTGGAGCCTTGTGCACAGTGCGTGACCGAGGCTGGGAGTGGACAGAAGTTATGAAACCAGCGCGTGTTGCGGATGCGGTCGGGTGTATGGGTATTATACCAGGAGCATCCCAGGGAATAAATGAGATCTGCTTCCACCGCAGGAGGAGGGGAGATTCAGGCTGGACGTTAGGAAACACTACTTTCCTGAAAGAGTGGTCAGGTGCTGGAATGGGCTGCCCAGGGAGGTGGTGGAGTCACCATCCCTGGAGGTGTTCAAGGAATGTTTAGAGAGACATGGTGTAGTGAGAACTATTGGTGATAGGTGGATGGTTGGACTGGATGATCTTTTATGTCTTTTCCAACCTTGGTGATTCTATGATGTCTATGCCAGAAAGCAGGCCCCGCTGTCTGTTGGAAGTGCTGTTGTGTGAGAAAATGGGCAAAAAATAGTCTGGTTATCCCCGGGCTCATTTCACTGGGCCTGAAAGTATTTTGGTGAGTAAGGAAGGAAAGCCGGTGTGAAGCCTTGTAGAGTGGGGCACCTTAGGCTTTTTTTGAGGTTTTAAGACTTGTGATGTCAGCATACAGTAGAGCAGGTTTTTTTCAAAATAAAGAGAAAATAACATGACAAGAATCTGTGTCTTGAAATCTCATGAAGGAAATGCGAACAGTGGACCCTAAGGCCTTTGTCCATCTCCCGTTGTGATACCTATGCTGCTTGTGTAGGCTCCTTTTGTTGTTAGTTTATTCTTCAGTCTAAAGTGAATCCATGCTGCCTTTGCAATGGGATCGGGGGCACTGGGGAGTGCCTGGCTTCCCTGCCTGGTGGAGGAATGTGGGTCAGGAGCTGAAGCTCTGGGCGTGCCTTGTGGATGGCTGAGGTTGTCCCATGTGTTGTGAGCTGCTGAAGTGAGCTGCTTCTGCCTTACACCAGCATTGTGACCAGTGTAGGAAAATTCCTGATTTGAATGTTTCACTATGGTTTGACGGGAAGGGAACTTGTTGTCAAATGAGGATGTTTGCATGTTTCTGGGGACTGGATTGTCACCCTGCCATGGAGCATGGTTGCCTACCCACAGCATCTTGTGTTCGGAGATGTGTTTGAAGAACCTCTACAAGCTGAGTACAGGATCATCCAGGAAGGGCCATTGCCTTCCTTAGTAGGGATATCTGACTTTCCTCTTTTCCCCCAGTGACAGTGTTATTACACTATGGGTCATTCCCAGATTCCAAACAGGAACTCAGATGTTTGCCTCCTAAGTACAGAGGTGTTCCTGTGGCTCACCAATGGAGTTTTCTTCCACATGAGGCCACGCCTCCTGCGATGCGTTCAGAACCTGGGTGCTGTGTCACTGTTCAGAGGGCTCCTTTTCCTCTTCATATTCAGATTTTTGTGTCTTGAAGATCTTTGTGAGTCACTCCTACCCGAATGTTACATCCCGCCCCTGCCTCTTCTGATGTGTTCCATTGTGCCTCCATGCGGGATGGGGGCAATACTGCTGAGTCACTGGGGGAGCTTTTGGAGGAATCTCTCCTTTCTGCTGTCTTTATGAAACGGTTAATGAATGTATGCCTTTAATGCAAGATGCAAGCTTGTTGTCATTGCAGGGGGAGCAGTCAGGGGTCTGTCATGCATCCGTTCCCAGCAGAGACACACTTCATTGGCCAGAGAGGGACCCATGGAAGACTAGCTGTGATGGAGATGTCTGTGTGTGATCAGATGAAGCCACCCTGCTCCTGAGCCTCCATCTCTTGTCTCCTAAGTATGTATTCAGTTGGGGTAGGGTCTTCCTTTCCTGGATCCTGTGTTTACATGTC
>NW_018364571.1:61695-64408 GCF_002078875.1 Numida meleagris | reverse complement strand
TGCTAAACCTGAAGATGAGGGAAATTTGGAAAAGGATTTTAAGAGCAGTCCTTCTGCATTTGCTGTGTCCTAGCTACACAATGTCTGCGTGAGGGCAATAGGCAGAGAGCCCATTCCCCTGGAGGAGCGGGCTGTGCTCTTTGGTGTGAGGCTGCAGGAAGCTCTGCAGGGTGTGAGGGAGCAACTTACTTTGGCAGAGCGCGATGGTGATGGTTATGGCAGTGAGGAGCAGGAGGCAGGCGCACGCCAGGTTAACCCACTTGACTATGTCACAGCAGAAGTTCAGCGTCTTCTTGTTGCTTGTTCCTGCAGGAAGAAAGGAGAGAGAGGGAAGAGGAAAAGTCCAGCTGCAGTCATGTCCCTGCATCCTGAAATGCCTGTAGTCAGCACGGACTTGAATTTGGCCTCTTCGAATCACAGAAGCACTGCAGGCAGAGCCCCTGCCTCCCCAGTGCTGTGTTACCTGCATCTGCGCCCCATTGTGAGTTGTCCTTCTTGGTGACGTGGCTGCTCTGTGTGGTGTCAGCAGGTGTGGTGGGTTCTGCTGTTGTTGTGAGTGGATGATAAAATGGATGAATGCAGTGAGATACATCAAGACAGCCTTCTCCCAGCCCTGCCAGGCCATAGATGATCCTGCGACCAGCACAAGGGAGACTCTGCAGGGCCCATTTTGAGTTGCAGTATCCTGACACACTGATGTGAGGTGTGCTTGTATTGCTGAGGTGCCCAGCCATGGAACCTGCTGTCTGTGGGCTCAGAATTTCTTAGCAGCACCCTCATAAATTCTGAGCTCTTTCGGTGGTGTCATCCCCTCACTGGCAGCTCTCTGAGAATGATTAAATTGTTCTCTTGTCCTCACATCCCCAAATGCCTGCATTCAGTGCAGCCTTTAATTCCTGCTGTTCCATGGAAATCAGCAGTGCAGGCAGAGCCCCTGCCTCCCCACAGCTGGGTTACCTGAATGCAGGCTGTGCTGGGAGATGTCCTTGCTGGTGACCTGGCTGCTGTGGGTGGTGGGAGAGGGTGTGGTGGGTTCTGCTGTTGTTGTGACTGGAAAGAAGAAGTGAGTGAATACAGGGAGATGGGAGAGCTTCCTCCCTCCCCTCCCAGGAGATGTCCAGCAGAGGGGGAACTTTTATAGGGCCTGCTTTGAACAGTGATGCCCTGTCATGCTGCCCGGCCCTGGAACCAGAGGGATCCAGGCTCCTAATTTCTTACCAGCACCCTCAGTATGTGTGAGCTCATGGTCATCTCTGCATTGAAACATGATCTGAGAGTCATGGGGATTTTTTGAATTTCTTTTTGCGGTGCTGTAAGCGTACGGAGGCTGTTGGCACTTAGAGGTCCAGGTGAGGTGAGGAAGGAGGGGGTGGCTGCGGACTTTGTTACTCTCATCCCTCAGAGGCGCTGATGGGATGGGGAGGTGCCGCTGGGCTGCGCGACCACCTCTGTGTTTGGGCAGGGCCATTAGCGCGAGCGGAGCTGGTGGGCAGGGAGCCTGTATGAGGAGGAGCAGTGCGTGTGTGATGAGACGTGTTGTGCAAAGAAGCAGGGAGATGGGGAGTGTAGGCGATGGGATGGATTGAAAAGGCACAGGCAGGGGTGGTGTATGTAAGCAAGGTGGGTGAAGCTGTTGCTGACCTGGTAAGAAGGCGGGTTGTCCAGAGCTGAAGTGCAGCACCTGGTTGATTTTGTTGATGCAGAAATAGATGCCCTCATCCTGTGTACTGAAGGACTTCACAACCAGCCAAAAGGTGTTGTCTTTCCACAATGCCTCAAAGTGCGGAGATATTCTCGTATTCCCATGAAAGACTGTGTTATGCGGAGAGTTACTGGAGACAATGAAGTGAAGGTTCCCATTCTTGTCCAGGCGGACCCAGGAGGCTCCCCAGGTTGTTCTGTATGTCCGGCACTCCAGCTGCAGCTGCTGTCCTTCCTGGGGGTGCTTCATATTCCTGTTTTGGAACCTGATCACCACTGTGTCCCTCTGTCCCTGGGTGCTGGTGCAGCCTGTGGGCAGAAGTTGGCCATGTCCCATCACGTTCTGCTCAGGATGAGCTCCTGGGGCCTTTGGGCAGGGCTCTTCCCTACTGGTGCATGGCAGGGAGGCAGCCGGGCTGTGAGGGTGAACGCGGAGGGAGGGCCTCGCCATCCAGCACGCTTGGGTGCTGTGCTGGAGTCCGTTTGGACTCCACATTCACACCGCTGTGCTCTCGCGATGGATGGTGCCCTTCAGAGCAGCCCTTCAGCTGCCTTCCTGGGGCTGGTGCCATTTCCCTGCTCCTGCCAAGTGATTCCACCCTAACAAGTGCTCAGTGCCCCCTCTCTTTCCCTCCCCATCCCCTCCAGCAACACCTGTCTGAACAGGCTCTGTTCCTGCTGCGTATCGCGCTGCAGTGCCACCGCTCCTGCTTCCCTGCGCAGTCACTGAGCAGCCCTGAATTGCGTCCTTTGGGTTTGCCCTTGATTTCCCCTGGGTCCGTTTTGCCCAGTGTCTTGGCCATGGTGCAAGGAGAATGCCTTTCCCCCATTGTCCTCCTTGCTCCCGGCCAAGGTGCCCCGTGAGCCCGCTTCCATACTCACAGAGCGTGAGGCTGAGCAGGAGGAGCAGTGCAGGAGACGCGGCCATCGTCCTCGGGGCGGTGCAGCGCAGCGCGGGTGATCTGTGTCTCTTAACTTTTTAGGCAGCGTAACTGATAGGAGAGGATGTGAT
>NW_018364571.1:58339-59275 GCF_002078875.1 Numida meleagris | reverse complement strand
GCTCATTTTGTTGGGCCTGCCAGCACTTTGGTGAGGGAGGAAGGCCAGGGTGAGGCCTGCTGAGCTCTGTGAGGCTTGTGGTGGTATGAGGCTGTAAGCCTTGTGAGGTCTGCACGAAGCAGAGCAGACCTTTAACAAAATAATCAGAGAATCTGTTGGATCTATCAAATAGCATTAGAAGCATCTATGTCATGAAATTCCATCACGGAAATACGAAGAGTCTGTCTCCCATTGAGACTTCTGAGTTATGCTGCTTGTGTAGGCTCCTTTTGTTGTCAGTATATTCTACTCCATTTAAATAGAATCCATGCTGCCTTTGCAATGGGATTGGAAGCTTTGGGGACAGCCTCATTACACTGCCTGGTGGTGGAATGTTGGGCACGAGCTGAAGCTGTGGGCATAGCTTGTGGATGGCTGAAAGTTAGCAAAGAGCTTTGCTGCCGGCTGAGAACAAGGAGGGGTAATCAGTGTGTGAACACAGCCCACACTGCCCATACTGTACTGCAGTGGATATGAGAGGTGGGTGGAGGAGCAGTGTGTCTAAGTGCTGTCCCTCTTTGCTCAGGAGACCTGCTCTCGGGTTCGCAGTCTCTGAGACCTCAAGTTTAAACATGGTCTCCACCAGGCAGCGGGCTCACCCCAAGAAGACTGTGGTGACCCAGACGGAGGGTCTGCCCAGAGATGTAGCAGTTCAGGTCTCAGGCTGCAGGGAGTGCCTGAGCCTGCTGCTGCTGGGGGAGGGTGGCAGGGATTCCACCTGTGTGAGGTGTGAGCAGGTGGGTGAGCTGCTCAGTATGGTAGTGGAGCTCAAGGAGGAGGTGGAGAGATTAAGATCCATCAGGGAACGTGAGCGGGAGATAGACTGGTGGTGTAACTCTCTGCAGGAAATACACCGGAGTGATTCCCCCCAGATGGTGGCAGATCCTCTCACCTGCC
>NW_018364571.1:53156-54587 GCF_002078875.1 Numida meleagris | reverse complement strand
AAACTGCTTATGCTTTACACCAGCATTGTGACCAAAGTCGGAAAATTCCTCATTTGAGTGGTTCAGTATGGTTTGACAGGAAGGGAACTTTTTGGCAAATGAGGATGTTTACTTCTTTCTTAAGTCTGAATTCTGACCCTGCTATGGAGCATGGTTGCCTACCCACAGCATCTCGTCTTCTGAGATGTGTTTGAAGAACCTCTGCAAGCTGAGTACAGGATCATCCAGGAAGGGCCATTGCCTTTCTTAGCAGAGATATCTGACTTCCCTCTTTTCTCCTAGTGGCAGTGTTATTCTACTATGAGTCATTCCCAGATACCAAACAGGAACTGCTTTTGGGGGAATCTCTCCTTCCTGCTGCCTTTAAGAAACGGTTAATGAATGTATGTCTTTAATGCAAGATGAAAGCTTGGTACCATTGGAGGGGGAGCAGTCAGGAGGCTGTCATGCATCTGTTCCCAGCAGAGACACACTTGATTGGCCAGAGAGGGACCCAGGGAAGACTAGCTGTGATGGAGATGTCTGTGTGTGATCAGATGAAGCCACCCTGCTCCTGATCCTCCATCTCTTGTCTCCTAAGTAACAAATAAGCCGGGGCAGGGATCTTCCTTTCCTGGATCATGTGTTTGCGTATCTCTTAGCAAAAAGCAGATTTGCCTTTCAATACTAACAAATAAGAACAAGTAAGACTGTCCCATTAGCAATTACTCTATTATGAAAAGATGCAGACAGAATCAGGTCCTCTAGGAGCAGATGTACTTGAAAACCTTGACTAGTGGAGGTAATTTAGTTCAGCAGCATGGGTTAATTTTCTCTATGTGTTAGGGTTTTTTGATTTTTGTTGACGGTATTCCACATCATTACATCGTGTAAGGTACGGGCAGTTAAAGAGTTAATTCCCTGGTTACTGCAAACTACCTTTTTTGGTGTGGCCCTCTGAGGGGGAGGGGAGGAGGTGAACTCCCCAGGGGTCTTTGCGTTGGAGGGGAGGGGGTGAAGCCGCCTGGGAGATGCGGGGTCTGTTCCTTCCTGCCTGGCGGAGAAAGCACGTGGTCCTCCTGCAGTTTACCGTGTAAGATTTTCGGCTTGTAAACTCTCTGGTACAATTCCACTAGCCTCATTTTGATATAGTAAAATTAGTTGTTCCTCAGATTGGTGCCGCTGTTTTTTGTGTTAGATCCGCCTACGAGTCCCCTGCCTTCCCCCTCTTCCCTTTGTTTCCCCAGGGTGCGGGTCTGCGGCTTCCCTGCCGCTTTAGCCGCCGGACTGCCTGGGGCCGGCCCCTACCTGCCGACAATTTTTTTTTCTTCCTCTTTGCTCGTTTTTTTTTCTTTCAGGCCTGTCCCCCTTGTCACGGACGCATACCCTTAGATAATACCATGACACTATGGCTGCTGAGGAGAATTCAGTTGGACAAGCTGGGAGAGAATT
>NW_018364571.1:48343-50056 GCF_002078875.1 Numida meleagris | reverse complement strand
TCCCTGGAGGTGTTCAGTGCCAGGTTAGATGGGGCCCTGGGCATCCTGGTCTAGCAATACATATGGAGGTTGGTGGCCCTGCCTGCAGCAGGGGGCCTAGAGCATGATGATCGATGACGACCCTTCCAACCCAAGCCATTCTATGATTCTATGATTCAATGACACGCTGCCCAGCCGTGTAAACAGAGGGATCCAGGCTCCTAATTTCTTTTCAGCGCCCTCAGTATGTGTGAGCTCTTGGTTATCTCTGTTATGAAACATGTCCTGAGAGTCATGGGGATATTTTTGAGTTCTTTTTTGAAGTCCTGTACGCATTTAGAGGCTTTGGGAATTAGAGGTCCAGGTGAGGTGAGGAAGGAGGGGGTGGCTGCGGGCTTTGTTACTCTCATCCCTCAGAGGCGCTGATGGGATGGGGAGGTGCCGCTGGGCTGCGCGACCACCTCTGTGTTTGGGCAGGGCTGGTAGCGTGAGCGGAGCTGGTGGGCAGGGAGCCTGTATGAGGAGGAGCAGTGCGTGTGTCATGAGACGCACTGGGCGAAGAAGCAGGGAGATGGGGAGTGTGGGTGATCGGATGGATAGAAAAGGCACGCGCAGGGGTGGTGGGTGTAAGCGAGGTGGGTGAAGCTGTTTCTGACCTGGGAAGAAGGCGGGTTGTCCAGAGCTGAAGTTCAGCACCTGGTTGCTGTAGTTGACACAGTAATAGGTCCCCTGGTCCTGTGCCGTGAAGTTCTTCACCACCAGCCGATAGGACTTGCCTGCACATGATGCTTCAAAGTTTGGAGATATTTTCTTATTAAAATGGAAGGTGTTCCAAGAAGGACGGATTCTGGAGACAATGAAGTGAAGGTTCCCATCCTTGTCCAGGCGGATCCAGAAAATACCTTCATGACTGTTGGGAAGATGGCACTCCATCTCCAGCTGCTGTCCCTCCTGGGGGTGCTTCATATTCCTGCTGAGGAACCTGGCCTCCATCGTGTTCCTCTGTCCCTGGGTGCCGGTGCAGCCTGTGGGCAGAATTCGGTCACGTCCCTTCACGTCCTGCTTGGGAAGAGCTCCCAAGGCCTTTGGGCAGGGCTCACCCCCACCGGTGCATGGCAGGCAGGCAGCTGGGCTGTGAGGGTGAATGTGGAGGGAGGGCCTCGCCGTCCAGCACACTTGGGTGCTGTGCTGGAGTCCCTGGGCTCTCGAGATGGATGGTGCCCTTCAGAGCAGCCCTTCAGCTCCCTACCCAGGGCAAGTGCCATTTCACAGCTTCTTTGCCAAATGATTCCCCAGTAAAGAGTGCTCAGTGCCCCCTCTCTCCCCTTCCCCATCCCCTCCAGCAACACCTGTCTGAACAGGCTCTGTTCCTGCTGCGTATCACGCTGCAGTGCCACCGCTCCCGCTTTCCCGCGCAGTCACTGAGCAGCCCTGAATTGCGTCCTTTGGGTTTGCCTTTGGTTTCCCCTGGGTCCGTTTTGCCCAGTGTCTTGACCATGGTGCAAGGGGAATGCCTTCCCCCATTGTCCTCCTTGCTCCCGGCCAAGGTGCCCCGTGAGCCCGCTTCCATACTCACAGAGCGTGAGGCTGAGCAGGAGGAGCAGTGCAGGAGACGCGGCCATCGTCCTCGGGGCGGTGCAGCGCAGCGCGGGTGATCTTTGTCTCTTAACTTTTTAGGCAGCGTAACTGATAGGAGAGGATGTGATGTCATCAGGACCCTCTTCTGTGAAGATC
>NW_018364571.1:42159-45238 GCF_002078875.1 Numida meleagris | reverse complement strand
GCAGCTGTCTGTGTTGCTGCTGGTGTCAGTGCGGTGCTTGAGGAGGACGCCTGTGTGGCTTCTGCTGAGCAGCCACGCAGCACTGCTTGCTTACGGTGAGCTTGGTCCCTGCAAGAGATGGGCTTGTGGTAAGCGTGTGTGAACGCATGGTTGTGTTTGTTTCAGCACTGCTGATTCTTCCTGCTGCTAACAGGGAAATATCCGATCTCATTAGCAAGGAGGAATTGTAATCATTAATGAAGATTTCAAAATTTACCCTCAAACCAGAATTTTTTGTTTCAAATGGGAGGGTCTAAGAGAAGAAGCTGTGATTAAAACAACCTGGTTGTGCCTTGAGGCAGAGTCTCTGAGAGGCCCTGTGCCTGCTCTGGTGGCTCCGAGCTGCCTTAGAGCCCTTCTGAATGAACCTCCCTGAATGATGCTCTTCTCCTTTGTGGCGTCTCTCTCATATTTTCAGTTTTTCCTTAGCAAATTAGAATGTTGAGACATGAATTTTAACAGAAAATATAGATGTCTTGTAACAATTTCCCTTTGAGGGTTTGTTCTGTCTGCTGCAGAAATGAACGCAACAAATTGATTTTTGCTGTTAATTTGAATCAGCACAAAAAGGCAAAAATAAATGGTTGAGTAATGTTTTAGGTTCTGGTACTTCCAACCCAGATACCTATTTCAGGATGGAAGGTGCCAATGCAGATTCTTAGAGTAAGTTTTCCATGTTTGTATTCACTTTTCTGTAGAATTTGATAAATACTTCTCATGCTAAACCTGAAGATTAGGGAAAATTGGAAAATGATTTTAAGAGCGGTCCTTCTGCATTTGCTGTGTCCTGGATACGCAATGGCTGCGTGATGGCAGTAGGCAGAGAGCCCATTCCCCTGGAGGAGCGGGCTGTGCTCTTTGGTGTGAGGCTGCAGGAAGTTCTACAGGGTGTGAGGGTGCGACCTACTTTGGTAGAGCGTGATGGTGATGGTTATGGCAGTGAGGAGCAGGAGGCAGGCGCAAGACAGGTTAACCCACATGACTACATCACAGCAGAAGTTCATTGTCATCTCCTTGCTTGTTCCTGCAGGAAGAAAGGAGAGAGAGGAGAAAGAGGGAAGGCCGAGCTCCCAGCTGGGGTTATGGCCAGCTGTGGCAGTGTAATCCGGTGGTGGTGCAGCAAAGGGAGCTGTGTGGCTTTGAGCAAGGCTGGTGGTAGGTGTAGGTGAGGAGAGGGCTTCCTTGGGGCACAGAGAGAGAGGTGGGGACCAGCCATGTCTGCAGGTGACTTCCCCAGCCGTGGGCTGCTGCTGTCGGCATTGTGCTGGGGAGCTGAGGGAGGACATGTAGCCAGAAGACTTCTTGTATTCCCAGCTGAGGCTAAAATCAGTGTTAGCTGAAAATGCAATCCCTTGTTTTGGCGTGACCCATCATTTGGCATGCTTGTGACTTGTAGGTCACCGCAAGTGGGATGAAAGTTAGCTAGGATAATGGGATCATGGAATCATTTGGTTTGGAAAAGCCCTTCAAGATCTCCAAGGCCAACCATCATCCTGTCCTTCTCAGTCCCATTAATATCCCACGTCCTTTAGTGCCTCACTCAGAGAAGTCAAATATCTCTGTGGATGGTCACTGCACCTCTTTCCTGGTCAGCCCGTTACAAAATGGAGTTAGTTTCACCCCCAAACTGGCAACTCTCTGATACAGATTCAAAGCCTTCCTCTCTCCCCACATCAGTCAGCACAGGCCTTAATTCAGGCTGTTTAGAGCAAAGCAGCAGTGCAGGCAGAGCCCCTGCCTCCCCGCAGGGAGCTGGGTTACCTGGATGCGGGCTGTGCCGGGAGATGTCCTTGCTGGTGAGCTGGCTGCTGTGGGTGGTGGCAGCTGGTGTGGCTGGTGCTGCTGTTGTTGTTGTAGTGACTGGAAGGAGAAATGGATGAATGCAGCAAAATAGAGTAAAATCACTTTCTGCCACCCCTCCGAGGAATCAGCCAACACAGGAGGATCTTTGTAGGGCCCATTTTGAGAAGTTACACAGCAAAATACAGCCCAACCCTGGCAACAGGAGGCTCAAGGTTTTTAATTCCTTAGCAGCACACTCATAGATCTTCCTTATTAGGAACAATGTTTTGAGGGACCCGGGAAGCTGGTGGGCAGGGAGCCTGTATGAGGAGGAGCAGTGCCTGTGCCATGAGACGCGTTGTGCAAAGAAGCAGGGAGAGGGGGAGTGTGGGCAGTGGGATGGATAGAAAAGGCACGGGCAGGGGTGGTGTGTGTAAGCGAGGTGGGTGAAGCTGTTGCTCACCTGGTAAGAAGGCGGGTTGTCCAGAGCTGAAGTGCAGCACCTGGTAGATGTTGGTGATACAGAAATAGGTCCCTTGGTCCTGTGCTGTGAAGGACTTCACCACCAGCCGATAGGAGTTGCCTTGTTTTGACCCTTCAAATTTTGAAGATGTTCTCTCATTCCCTGGGAACGTGGTCCAGGATAACATGGAAGTATAAGCGATGAAGTGAAGGTTTCCATCCTTGTCCAGGCGGATCCAGGAGACACCACTGTTCCTGTCGTAATTCATGCACTCCAGCTCCAGCTGTTGTCCCTCCTTGGGGTGCTTCATATTCCTGTTGAGGAACCTGGCCACCACTGTGTCCCCCTTTCCCTGGGTGCCGGTGCAGCCTGTGGGCAGAAGTTGGCCATGTCCCGTCACGTCCTGCTTGGGAAGAGCTCCCAAGACCTTTGGGCAGGGCTCTTCTCTGCCGCTGCATGGCGGGCACGCAGCTGGGCTGTGAGGGTGAATGCAGAGGGAGGGCCTTGCTGTCCAGCACCCTTTGGTGCTGTGCTGGAGTCCCTGTGCTCTTGAGATGGATGGTGCCCTTCAGAGCAGCCCTTCAGCTTCCATTTCCCAGCTTCTGCCAAGTAATTCTCCTCTAACAAGTGCTCAGTGCCCCCTCTCTCCCCTTCCCCATCCCCTCCAGCAACACCTGTCTGAACAGGCTCTGTTCCTGCTGCGTATCGCGCTGCAGTGCCACCGCTCCCGCTTCCGTGCGCAGTCACTGAGCAGCCCTGAATTGCGTCCTTTGGGTTTGCCCTTGATTTCCCCTG
>NW_018364571.1:39563-41599 GCF_002078875.1 Numida meleagris | reverse complement strand
TGTGGAATCCGGCCCCAGGCTGCATTTCTTGACAAAGATTCTGCCACCTTCCCTTCCTCATACATAAGTGGTCCGGTGTGGATGTCAAAGCATGCTGTGTTCTTACAGAGCACACAAGACGCGGGGATGTTTTACAGCACCCATTCCTATGCAGTTTTGATTCCCAAGTCCGTGCATTGCTGTAATGGAGCTGACTTCTCCAGCTCTGTTCTTCTTTGCAATTGTTCTGCAAATCCTGCTTTGTGCAAGGCGGGAGGTCCGTGAAGTGGAACCCATCAAAAAAGCCCCCTGTCCCAGTGGCATGCTGATTTGTATCTTGTTTTCAAAGCAGAGTTTTTGTGGTTTTATTTTGCAATCACAAGGTCCTACACCTTGCAAAATAGATGTGTCAACCTCCAGAGCCTTTGCTGCTGCCTCTAGGTGACCACTCACTCGTTGGTAAGTGCTGGGCTACCTGCAGCTTTGCACATACAGTGACAACCGTTTCCCTGGGCTGGTGTTATTTGTGTCTTGTGTTGTTATTTCCTGGCTGTACTGTAATTTGTGATGCGTTGTTGTATTCCTCTTTTGCAAATGAGCTCCCTGCTCCTGGATGCCAGCAACCAGGCCGTGCTGTCTGCTGGAAGTGCTGTTGTGTGAGAAAATGGGCAAAAATTGTCTGGTTATCCCTGGGCTCATTCCATTGGGCCTGAAAGCATATTGGTGAGTAAGTAAGGAAAGCCGGTGTGAAGCCTTGTAGAATGGGGTGACTTAGGCTTACTTTGAGATTTTAAGACTTGTGATGTCAGCATATAGTAGAGTAATTTTATTTTGAAAATGAAATAGAAAATGGACTTTGTTGATTAAATAACATGACAAGAATGTGTGTCTTGAAATCCCATCCAGCAAGTGTGAACAAAGGACTGTTAGGCCTCTGTCCAACTCCCATTGAGACACCTGTGCTGCTTGTGTGGGCTCCTTCTGTTGTCAGTTTATTCTTCTCCGTCTCAATAGAATCCATACTGCCTTTGCAATGGGATCTGTAGCTTTGGGGAGTGCCTGTCTTCACTGCCTGGTAGAGGAAGCTGGGTCAGGAGCTGAAGCTCTGGGTATGCCTTGTGAATGGATGGCTGAAGTTGTCCCATGTGTTGTGAGATGCCGAAGCGAGCTGCTTCTACCTTACTCCTGCATTTTGACTGAAGTGGGGAAATTCCTGAGCTGAAGCTACGGACATTGGTGGTGAGCTCCCACCTGAGTAGCTGTTCTGCATACACTAAGGTTTGTGAAGGTTAAATTGTGATCTTTCCGATCCTCTTATGTAATGCCGTGCTGAGTCGTCCCCTGCTGAGTAGCAGTCCTCATCAGCTCTGATTAGTGCAACTGCGAGTGTTGGAAAAGAAGGATGAGCTTTGAGGAATTGAGGTTCTTCCTCCCCTTAAAAATGGAGGCAGCGTGGTTTATTGTAAGTAAAGGTTGTGTTGCAATTGGTCTGTATTTAATTTATTTTCATCAACCAGTTAATCTATGTGTTATGGCTGTGCAGAGCGCAGACAAAATTATGCAGGGAAGAGTGAGTCTGAGAGGTTTTGGAATGGGCTCAGGAGGACGTGAGTTTGAGATGAATAATCTTGGTGCTTGCTGAGAAGATTTCTTTTGGAAAGCTGGGAGGTATTTCCCACTGTGGATCCCTTGTCTCACAGACAAATATAGTTCAATATAGTTGGAAGAGGGTTTCTTTATTTTTTGAAACATCAGTGGGGTTGGTTGTGGCATGTTCAGTCCCTGTGCCCCTATGCAAATTGTGAATGAACCCCAAGAACACACTGAGAGCGTTAAGCATTAGAAGTGTTTATTTGGGACGACCTTGGAAATGAGAGGGAGGCTGGGGTATGAGAGCTGAGTTGTGGGTGTGATTGATGGTCAGGCAGAGGAGGAGCAGGCAAATGGCCGCGCTGCATCAGGGCAGCTGTCTGTGTTGCTGCTGGTGTCAGTGCGGTGCTTGAGGAGGACGCCTGTGTGGCTTCTGCTGAGCAGCCACGCAGCACTGCTTGCTTACG
>NW_018364571.1:36312-39145 GCF_002078875.1 Numida meleagris | reverse complement strand
TTGACTGAAAGTTTCAGAATTGACTCTCAAATCACAAACTTTGTTTTGGTTGGAGGGGGGAAAAGAGAAATGCTGTCACTTTGCACTGCCTGTTTTCTTGGGGAAATGAAAGATTTCACACATGAAATTGTTCCAAAGACTTTTTCCTTCCCAGAAGTTTATTCTCACTGCTTTCAGCATAGCAGCCTCTGAATGTGTGTAATTAAGGAGGTAGCTTGGCTGTAGCTCCAGCTGCTGCTGGAAGTCCTGGCATTTCTATCTGCAAAGCTCACAGTTAAGCATGTTTCTCCTGTTATTCCACAGTGCTTTGGGTTCTGGTACTTCCAACACTGATATACAGATTTCAGGATGGTAGAGACAATGTAGTCTGGCAGAATCAGGTTTCTGTGTTTTCAATTATTGTCTCACAGTGTAGTATGTGATAAATATTTTTCAAGCTAAATCTAGAGATGAGGAAGGTCTGGAAAATGATCTTAACAGCGGTCCTTCTGCATTCCCTGTGTCCTGTATACGTAATGGGTGCGTGAGGGCCATAGGCAGAGAGCCCATTCCCCTGGAGGAGTGGGCTGTGCTCTTTGGTGTGAGGCTGCAGGAAGCTCTGCAGGGTGTCAGTTTCTTGCGGAATCAGACTCAGTAACCTGAGTGAGATTACAAAGCAGGAACGTTTTATTCAGCTCTGTGCATGTGCATGGTGCAAGGAGATATTTCCTCCTAGCTTGCACATCTGTAAGGAAAAACACCACGCATTTAAAAGCCAAGCTTATACATATTCAGCATGTTTCCCGGGATCTATCTACATATTCATTATTCTCTGGGAATTCATTTGCATTCTCTGGGAATTCCTTTGCATAGTGCCCCTCCCCCTGGCACATGGGTTGTAGTTCCTCCTGGTGGTCATTGGATGAAGGCTTGACATCTTCCTCGCCCTGTTCCATTCACCCCACTGCTGTTTTGCAGAGGCACTCCGGCTTCCGGCAGTTCCTGGTACTGGTCCCTGCTGATAATGGAGTTTTGCCGAGTTCCTTTTCTTATCTTGTACTTACCCTAGCCCCGTGCAATAGTTAACCCCTTAGACTGTCCGTTCTAACTCATCAGGGTGCTACTTACTTTGGCAGAGCGCGATGGTGATGGTTATGGCAGTGAGGAGCAGGAGGCAGGTGCCAGCCACTCGAACCCAGAGGAAAACTTCACAAATGGAATTCAGTGTGTTCTCCTTGCTTGTTCCTGCAGGAAGAAAGGAGAGAGAGGAGAAAGAGGAAAGGCCCAGCTCCCAGCTGGGGTTACGGCCAGCTGTGGCAGTGTAATCAGGAGGTGCTGCAGCAAAGGGAGCCGTGTGGCTATAAGCGAGGCTGGTGGTAGGTGTAGGTGAGGAGAGGGCTTTCTTAGGGCACAGAGAGAGAGGTAGGGACCAGGCATGTCTGCAGGTGACATTCCCAGCCGTGGGCTGCGGCTGTCTGCATTGTGCTGGGAAGCTGAGGGAGGACATGTAGCCAGAAGACTTCTTGTATCCCCTGCTGAGGCTAAAAGCAGTGTTATCTGAAAATGCAATCCCTTGTTTTGGTGTGAGCCATCATTTGGCATGCTTGTGACCTGTAGGTCACCGCAAGTGGGATGAAAGCTTGGATAATGGGATCATGAAATCATTTGGTTTGGAAAAGCCCTTCAAGATCTCCAAGGCCAACCATCATCCTGTCCTTCTCAGTCCCATTAATGTCCCACGTCCTTTAGTGCCTCACTCAGAGAAGTCAAATATCTCTGTGGAAGGTCACTGCACCTCTTTCCTGGTCAACCCGTTACAAAATGGATTAGTTTCCCCCCCTTCATGGGCCGCTCTCTGATACAGATTCAGAGCCTTCCTCTTTCCCCACATCAGTCAGCACAGGCCTTAATTCAGGCTGTTGAGAGCAAAGCAGCAGTGCAGGCAGAGCCCCTGCCTCCCCGCGGCTGCGTTACCTGGATGCGGGCTGTGCCGGGAGATGTCCTTGCTGGTGAGCTGGCTGCTGTGGCTGGTGGCAGTGGGTGTGGTGGATGCTGCTTTTGTTGTAGTGACTGGAATGAGAAATGGATGAACGCAGCAAAATAGAATAAAACCTCCTACTGCCACCCCTCCAAGGAATCAGCCAACACAGGAGGATCTTTGTAGGGCCCATTTTGAAAGGTGATACAGTGAAACACTGCCCAACCATGGCAATAGAAGGCTCAGGGTTCCTAATTCCTTAGCAGCACGCTCAGAGATTCCTTTTTATTAGGAATGATGTTTTGAGGGACCTGGGGATCTTTTCTTTCCTCAGTCCAACCTCCACCTCACCTGGCAGTTTCTTTTTGAGGTGCTGTAAGCATTTGTCAGGACATTGCTGATTAATGTGAGTTGAGGAAGGAGGGGGTGGCAGCGGACTTTGTTACTCTACTCCCTCAGAGGCGCTGATGGGATGGGGAGGTGCCGCTGGGCTGCGCGACCACCTCTGTGTTTGGGCAGGGCCGGTAGCACGATCGGAGCTGGTGGGCAGGGAGCCTGTATGAGGAGGAGCAGTGCGTGTGTGATGAGACGCGTTGTGCAAAGAAGCAGGGAGATGGGGAGTGTGGGCGATGGGATGGATAGAAATGACACGGGCAGGGGTGGTGGGTGTAAGTGAGGTGGGTGAAGGTGTTGCTGACCTGGTAAGAAGGCGGGTTGTCCAGAGCTGAAGTGCAACATGTTGTTGATGCTGGTGATGCAGAAATAGGTCCCCTCATCCTGTGTACTGAAGTTCTTCACCACCAGCCTGCAGGCGTTGCCTTGTTTTGACCCCTCAAATCGTAAGGACGTTCTCTCATTCCCATGGAAAGTGTTCCC
>NW_018364571.1:32258-34407 GCF_002078875.1 Numida meleagris | reverse complement strand
GCAATAGCCGTTCGTTAGTACTCGATGCCGCTATGCAAGTATAGCTATTGTGCCTGCGCGTGCGACCGAATGGACCCCGAAGCTCCAAAAGTTGGTAAAGTACCCGTGCAGTCAAAGAACCGACCAGAAGGAGGGCGGGCAGCCCATGACAGAGAGCCTCGTGCATGGTGTGTGCCCAAGACTGTGATTGGATGTGGAGCCTTGTGCACAGTGCGTGACCGAGGCTGTGAGTGGACAGAAGTTACGAAACCAGCACATGTTGATGATGCGGTCAGGTGTACGGGTACAATACTGGGAGCGTCCCAGGGAATAAATGAGATCTGCTTCCACCGCATTGGTGACTGAGAGACTCCATCCAAGCGAGCACAGACAGCCTTGGGTCGGGAGGGTGGACAGCCGCGGGAGGGGATAGCAACAACTGGTGACCCCAACGTGATCTCGTCCACAGTTTGATCCCGACAACAGGGGGTGCTTGGGTGGTCCGATGGGACCGGGACCTGCAGTCATGTCCGTCGCATTGGTGTCGCAGACTGCCAAGGTGCTCCTTCTCCTTGCGAGGGAGGGAGGGACGTCCCTATCGAGGGACAAGGTTGAGAAACTGATTGACTGTTTGTGCCAGCAGGGTGGGCTTGGTGCCCTGGGGCTGGCAGTCGATCTCCCTTCGCTGCTGGAAGCAGGGTAGGAACTCATGGAAAGGGTGGTCTCGGGTAGCAGGACTGCATCCGACCTCTTGTGGGTTTTTTGGGCGGGTGAGGGGAGCCCTTTGGGCACTCCAAGAGCGCCGCGAGGTGTGGCAGGTGGCGGCTATGGGGGTTTGTGGGGATGCAGGTGTGGATCCCTTGGGCAGGGTCGGCGACCGCGCTATGGTGGAGCATGGCTCCCCTATCTCCCCGACGGCGCTGCCCCTGGTGGCGGGGAATGACCCCGTGAGGGAGGAATGCAGACCGACCCCTCTGAGGCCCCACTCTGGGGGTTCCGCTTGTGCCCCCGAGGTGGGNATGGCAGTGAGGAGCAGGAGGCAGGCGCAAGACAGGTTAACCCACAGGACAAATTTACAGGAGTAATTCTGTGTGTTCTTGTTGCCTGTTCCTGCAGGAAAAAAGGGAAGAGAGGAAGGAGGAAAGATCCAGCTGCAGACATGTCCCTGCATCATGAAATGCCTGTAGTCAGCACAGACATTAATTTGGCCTCTTCTGATCACAGCAGCACTGCAGGCAGAGCCCCTGCCTCCCCAGTGCTGGGTTACCTGCATCTGTGCCCTGTTGTGAGTTGTTCTTCTTGGTGACGTGGCTGCTCTGGGTGGTGTCAGTGGGTGTGTTGGGTTCTGCTGTTGTTGTGAGTGGATGGAAAAATGGATGAATGCAGTGAGATAGATCAAGACAGCCTTCTCCCAGCCCTGCCAGACCATAGATGATCCTGTGGCCAGCACAAGGGAGACTCTGCAGGGTCCTATTTGACCTGCGATGCCCTGACACTCTGATGTGAGGTGTGCTTGCACTGCTGAGCTGCCCAGCCATGGAACCTGCTGTCTGTGGGCTCAGAATTTCTTAGCAGCAACCTCATATATTCTGAGCTCTTTAGGTGGTGTCATCCCCTCACTGGCAGCTCTCTGAGAATGATTAAAATGTTCTCTTGTCCTCACATCCCCAAATGCCTGCATTCAGGACAGCCTCTAATTCCTGCTGTTCCAAGGAAATCAGCATTGCAGGCAGAGCCCCTGCCTCCCCACAGCTGGGTTACCTGGATGCGGGCTGTGCCGGGAGATGTCCTTGCTGGTGAGCTGGCTGCTGTGGGTGGTGGCAGCGGGTGTGGTGGGTGCTGCTGTTGTTGTGGTGACTGGAAGGAGAAATGGATGAACACAGCAAAACAGAATAAAACCGCCTTCTGCCACCCCTCCGAGGAATCAGCCAACCCAGAGGGATCTTTGTGTAGGGTCCATTTTGAAAGGTAATACTGTGAAACACTGCCCAGTCATGGCAATAGAAGGCTCAGGGTTCCTAATTCCTTAGCAGCACGCTCAGAGATCTTCCTTATTAGGAACAATGTTTTGAGGGACCTGGAATCTTTTCTTTCCTCAGTCCAACTTCCATCTCACCTGGGAATTTCTTTTTGAGGTGCTATAAGCAGTTGGAAGCTGTCAGGACATTCC
>NW_018364571.1:29701-30702 GCF_002078875.1 Numida meleagris | reverse complement strand
GTTCTGGCCTTTGCTGCTGCCTCTAGGTGACCACTCACACGTTGGTAAGTGCTGGGCTTCTTGCAGCTTTGCACATACAGTGACGACGGTATCCCTGGGCTGGTGTTATTTGCGTCTTGTGTTGTTATTTCCTGGCTCTACTGTAATTTATGATGCGTTGTTGTATTCCTCTTTTGCAAATAAGCCCCCTGTTCCTGGATGCCAGTAACCAGGCCCCGCTGTCTGCTGGAAGTGCTGTTGTGTGAGAAAATGAGCAAAAATTGTCTGGGTATTCCCAGGCTCATTTCATTGGGCCTCAAATCATTTTGGTGAGTAAGGGAGGAAAGCTGGTATGAATCCTTGTGGAATGGGGCAACTTAGCCTTTTTTTGAGGTTTTAGGACTTGTGATGTCAGCATACAGTAGAGCAGTTTTTATTGAAAATGAAGTAGAATATGGATTTTGTTGATTAAATAACATGACAAGTATCTGTGTCTTGAAATCCCATCAAGCAAGTGTGAACAAAGGACTTAGGCCTCTGTCCAACTCCCATCTAGACACCTATGCTGCTTGTGTAGGCTGCTTCTGTTGTCAGTTTATTCTTGTCAGTCTGAATAGAATCCATGCTGCCTTTGAAATGGGATCAGGAGCTGTGGGGAGAGCCCGGTTTCACTGCCTGATGGAGGAGCATGGGTTATGAGCTGAAGCTCCGGGCATGCCTTGTGGATGGCTGAAATTGTCCCATGCGTTGTGAGGTGCTGAAGCGAGCTGCTTCTGCCTTACACCAGCGTTGTGACGAAAGTTGGACAATTCCTCATTTGAGTGGTTCAGTATGGTTAGACGAGAACGGAACCTGTTGGCAAATGCATAAGGCTGCATGTTTCTTGGTATTGGATTCTCACCCTGCCATGGTACACTGTTGCTTACCCTCAGCATCTCATCTTTAGAGATGTGTGTGAAGAACCTCTACAAGTGGAGTACGGGAGAACTCAGGACAATTGCTGCTTGCCTTTCTTAGCAGGG
>NW_018364571.1:27331-28864 GCF_002078875.1 Numida meleagris | reverse complement strand
CCCCCCTCGCATCTGGTGTGGGTGCAGCACTGTAATAAACATACCTGCTTTATAACCTAATCTCGGATTATGGAGTTCGATTCCGCAAATCTATTTGGCACCCCAGATGGGACCTTCTCTGCTCAGCTGCAGGACCGGCTGAGTGAGGGATGCCTTTGGCGCACCCCATGAGTTCTCAGAAGGACTCCCTTCCTCACCCGATCACTGCGGGAACAGACAAGGAACATCTGTTGGCAGACCAGGTATGTTTGTGGGAAAAAGGGGAACCTGTAAGTCGTAGAGAGACGTCTTACGCGGGGTACGAAGGAGCGAATGCTCCTCCCCTTGGAACGTGAGCTCACGGGTTGGTTAGGTTGCCGGCTGGGGTGGGACAGGCTCCTGCGGAGCTCCCACGAAGGGGCAGTACCTGCAAGCTGTACACAGGGAAGTAGCAATTGTTGGCTCCCCCTTGGATAGTGGTAATTGCAATTGGTGTAAAAGGTGTTGACTGAGCCTCTTTGTCTAAAGGGAAGAGTGATTTGAGCAATTGCATTTGTTTGAAAAGTGAGAGTCTCCCTGGGGAGGTAAAGAGCTAACTTAAAAGGTGTTGATAACTCGCGAGGTATGGCACTCGGTACCGTATATTTAAATTGTTACCATCAAGATATCCGAATCGTAATGGTCAAATGATAACGTGGATTCATAAGTTGTATTACCATTTGTTACAAGTGTCCAGTACTGTGTATTTGAACCATTATTGATACATTCGGGATATCGTTCCAAACGTTTGGACTAAGATCTTATCTGGCCCGGCAGAGAGTGTGCGTGTGTGTGAATTGTTAAGTGTTTTTGGTATACATAAGTGCTCTCGTTGCTGGGGGACGTTGGTTATAGCTCTTTCCTAGCGAATTTGGTGTTCCCGTGCCCTAGGAGAGTAGGCAGACTTCATTACCCAGCAATAGAGACTTTAAAATTATTAATCTAAGGTGTGAGTGGTGTGAGTCTGAGCAAGACGTAGCTACGTAACAAGGCCAGTGTGTGCGGATTTTCCCCCTCCTCCTCCTTCTCCCCCTCCCCGTGGCTCCGTCCTCCCACAAGGGAGACGGCTGGGGTCGTGCGGGGCAAAAATTGTTATCTTTGTTGTCTGCTTTACCCGTTTTCACTGTCCTTTGTGTAGTGTGTGAAGAAGAACTATACAGGGGAAAATGGAGCGTTAATTGTGATTGGCGGACAGAATTTTGTGGATTAGTGTGGAGGAATTTTCAGGTGCTGGGGTCTCTTGTGGAGATCCTAGAGCAATTAAGAAACTGTGGTCTAGTCTAAGTAGGGTAAGAGCTACACGGATCGGGATAAGATGGGAGGGAGGGTCACAGGGCAAGGCAATACCCAGGAGAACACCCTTCGCATGTATTTTGGCACATTGGCGAGACATCGTGGGGGAACCTGGGGGTACTTTAAAACTCTGATAAAATATTGTAACCAGTGGTGGTTATTATATAAATTAGATGATGGGGAAAAATGGCCCCAGAATGGAACTTTTGGAAACCTGGAAAA
>NW_018364571.1:15505-24341 GCF_002078875.1 Numida meleagris | reverse complement strand
CAGGTTATTGGGAATTGATTGGCAGCTGCACACATCATAAGGCCACTAGAGAAGACGAATCATTTGATCAAATTAGAGATTGTTAAATTGGTGCAGGGAGCTGGCCTGTAAGAGGACGGCTCGGCTTCAGCAGATCATCAAAGAGGAAGGACCTCTTAAGCTGAAACTTAAGAAGCAAAATGTATAACTTGTATTTTGTAAATACTACGTGTGTAGGATTTGCTTTAGCCTGGCTCGATAATTCATATCACTCAGAACACGGCACTGAGGTTAAACCTCTCTGACTGCCGGATAAGTGCGGCTCTATTCAGGAATGGAGGAATGGAATTCCCCAGGTATGGGATTCCAAGAACTAATTGGACAGTATGTTGCAGTAGGTGCGCTCATGTCAATTCTACAGAAGAATTAGGGGAATCAATCAGAGCTGTTGTGTCTATATTGTCCAGTCTCGGAGGGTGGAAACGGATTCAGAAACATACACGATGGATATATCAAGTATCTCTTGATGACACCTCCGCTGGGTTTACAGAGCTGTGGGGCAAATTAACCAGTTGGTTACCAAATTTTGCATGGCTAAAGCAACTCTTTGTGGCTTGTATTATTGTAATCATCCTGCTAATTTTTATGTGCATAGCAGTGAGGTGTGTATTATGGCTATGTAAAACCTCTGGGAGTAACTATGAAGAATAGAAAAGGCACGAGTTAAGGCAGAAAGTGGAGAGTGGAAGTTATGTCAAATCTCCCCTTTCCCGGAATGGAGTAATCTAGCAAAAGAATTTGCTAGGTTCAAGAAAAGGGGGGATTGAGTTAGAGAGGACAGTTGAAGGGCTAGCTATTGCATGGGGCTGGGGTAAGTAGAATGTAAGGCAAGATAAGAAAAGGAACTCGGCAAACTCCATTATCAGCAGGGACCAGTACAAGGAACCAACTGAAGGCAGAGTGACTCTGCAAAGCAGCAGTGGGGTGAAAAGGGCAGAGTGATGAAGTCGTCGAGCCTTCATCCAACGACCACCAGAAGGGGGGAGGAACACCTCGAGCCTTCATCCAATGACCACCAGGAGGAACTACAGCGCATGCACCACGGGGAGGGACTGTATGCAAAGGAATTCCCGGGAAATGATGAATATGTAGATGGGTCTGGGGAAACCTGCTGAATACGTAGATGGGTCCCAGGAAACCTGCTGAATATACATAAGCTTGCCTTTCAAATATCTGACATTTCTGCCCATGGTTATGCGAGTTTGGTAGGGCGGTGACCCACCTCGCATCCGCTGTGGGTGCAGCACTGTAATAAACATACCTGCTTTAGAACCTAATCTTGGGTTATGGAGTTTGATTCCACAAATCAGTGTAGCCTCACTGCTTTCAGCGTAGCAGGCTCTGAAAGTGTGTAATTAAAGAGCTAGTTTGCCTATAGCTCCAGCTGATTTTGAGAATGTTGGCATTTGGATTATCAAGACCCATTCTGAGGCATGTTTCTGCTGATATTCCACAGTGCTTTGGGTTCTGCTTCTTCCAACCATGATATGCGGATTTCAGGATGATAGAGACAATGCCGTCTGGTAGAATCAGGTTTCTGTGTTTTCAATTCTTGTCTGTCAGTGGAGAATGTGATAAATACTTCTTATGCGTAAAATAGAGCTGAGGAAAATAAGGAAAAGGATTTTAAGAGTGGTCCTTCTGCATTTGCTGTGTCCTGGATATGCAATGGGTGCGTGAGGGCAATAGGCAGAGAGCCCATTCCCCTGGAGGAGCAGGCTGTGCTCTTTGGTGTGAGGCTGCAGGAAGCTCTGCAGGGTGTGAGGGTGCGACTTACTTTGGAAGAGCAGGATGGTGATGGTTATGGCAGTGAGGAGCAGGAGGCAGGTGCAAGCCAGGTTAACCGACAGGATGAATTTACAGCAGGACCAATTCAGCTTGTTCTCGTTGCTTGTTCCTGCAGGAAGAAAGGAGAGAGAGGAAAGAGGAAAGATCCAGCTGCAGACATGTCCCTGCATCATGAAATGCCTGTAGTCAGCACAGACTTGAATTTGGCCTCTTCTGATCACAGCAGCACTGCAGGCAGAGCCCCTGCCTCCCCAGTGCTGTGAGGCTGCAGGAAGCTCTGCAGGGTGTGAGGGTGCGACTTACTTTGGCAGAGCGCGATGGTGATGGTTATGGCAGTGAGGAGCAGGAGGCAGGTGCCAGCCACTCGAACCCAGAGGAAAACTTCACAGATAGAATTCAGTGTGTTCTTGTTGCTTGTTCCTGCAGGAAGAAAGGAGAAAGAAGAAAGGCCCATCTCATAGCTGGGGTTATGGCCAGCTGTGGCAGAGCCATTTGGAGGTCCTGCAGCAAAGGGAGCCGTGTGACTATAAGCGAGGCTGGTTGTAGGTGTAGGTGAGGAGAGGGCTTCCATAGGGCACAGAGAGAGGTGGGAACCAGGCATGTCTGCAGGTGACTTCCCCAGCCATGGGCTGCTGCTGTCGGCATTGTGCTGGGGAGCTGAGGGAGGACATGTAGCCGGAAGACTTCTTGTATTCCCTGCTGAGTCTGAAACCAGTGTTATCTGAAAATGCAATCCCTTGTTTTGGTGTGACCCATCATTTGGCATGCCTGTGACTTTTAGATCATTGCAAGTAGGAGGAAAGGTAGCTTGGATAATGGGATCATGGAATCATTTGGTTTGGAAAAGCCCTTCAAGATCTCCAAGGCCAACCATCATCCTGTCCTTCTCAGTCCCATTAATATCCCACGTCCTTTAGTGCCTCACTCAGACAAGTCAAATATCTCTGCGGATGGTCACTGCACCTCTTTCCTGGTCAGACCGTTACAAAATGGAGTTAGTTTCACCCCCTCATGGGCAGCTCTCTGATACAGATTCAAAGCCTTCCTCTCTCCCCACATCAGTCAACACAGGCCTTAATTCAGGCTGCTGAGAGCAAAGCAACAGTGCAGGCAGAGCCCCTGCCTCCCCGCAGGGAGCTGGGTTACCTGGATGCGGGCTGTGCCGGGAGATGTCCTTGCTGGTGAGCTGGCTGCTGTGGCTGGTGGCAGCGGGTGTGGTGGGTGCTGCTGTTGTTGTTGGGTCTGGAATGAGAAATAAATGAATGCAGCAAAATAGGATAAAACCACATTCTGCCACCCCTCTGAATAATCAGCCAACACAGGAAGATCTTTGTAGGGCCCATTTTGAAAGGTGATAAAGTGAAACACTGCCCCGCCATGGCAACAGAAGGCTCAGGGTTCCTAATTCCTTAGCAGCACACTCAGAGATCTTCCTTTTTAGAAACTATGTTTTGAGGGACCCGGGAAGCTGGTGGGCAGGGAGCCTGTATGAGGAGGAGCAGTGCGTGTGTGATGAGACGCGTTGTGCAAAGAAGTAGGGAGATGGGGAGTGTTGGCGATGGGATGGATTGAAAAGGCACGGGCAGGGGTGGTGTGTGTAAGCGAGGTGGGTGAAGGTGTTGCTGACCTTGGAAGAAGGCGGGTTGTCCAGAGCTGAAGTGCAGCTCCATGTAGATGTTGGTGACGCAGAAATAGGTCCCCTGGTCCTGTTCCCTGAAGGACTTCACCACCAGCCGATAGGAATTGCCTTGTTTTGACCCTTCAAATCTTGAAGATGTTCTCTCATTCCCCAAGAAGGTGGTCCGGGAGTACGTGGAAGTATAAGCAATGAAGTGAAGGATCCCAGCCTTGTCCAGGTGGATCCAGGAGACACCACTGTCCCTGTCATAATTCACGCACTCCAGCTCCAGCCGCTGTCCCTCCTTGGGGTGCTTCATATTCTTGTTAAGGAACCTGGCCACCACTGTGTCCCGATTTCCCTGGGTGCCGGTGCAGCCTGTGGGCAGAAGTTGGCCATGTCGTGTCACGTCCTGCTTGGGAAGAGCTCCCGGGGCCTTTGGGCAGGGCTTTTCCCTGCCGTTGCGTGGCAGGCACGCAGCCAGGCTGTGGGGGTGAATGTGGAGGGAGGGCCTCGCTGTCCAGCACACTTGGGTGCTGTGCTGGAGTCGCTGGGGCCTCTGCGTTGAGACCGCCGGGCTCTCGAGATGGATGCTGCCCTTCAGAGCAGCCCTTCAGCTGCCTTCCTGAGGCTGCTGCCATTTCCCTGGTTCTTTGTCTGATGTTTCCCCTCTAACATGTGCTCAGTGCCCCCTCTCTCCCCTTCCCCATCCCCTCCAGCAACACCTGTCTGAACAGGCTCTGTTCCTGCTGCGTATCGCGCTGCAGTGCCACCGCTCCCACTTCCGTGCGCAGTCACTGAGCAGCCCTGAATTGNGGGTATTAGGCATAGCTATGGGATCGTGGGGAATAGCCAGTCCCAGGCCATTGTCGAACGGGCTCACCATACATTGAAGGCCCAATTGGAGAGACAAGGAGAGGGGGGAGGAAGCCCAGTAGAGTTGTTAAACAGAGCCGTGTATGTTCTTAACCACCTCCAGGTTGACAACGGGCCGGTCCCCACAAGTGCGGTAGAGAGACATTTTTCGACTAAACACCTGTTATTCTCAGGGAAGGCTCTGCCCCGGGTGCGATTTAAAGATCCCCGGAGCGTGGTGACTGGGAGGGTCCTGCACATCTTTTAATGTGGGGCAGAGGGTATGCTTGTATTTCTACAGGGTCTGGCACTCGGTGGATTCCTGCTCCTTGTGTTTGCCCTTACCTCGCTTCCGACGGCGATGACTCAGAACGTACAGCAACTACTGGCAAACCAGACGAGTTCTAGCTCCATCTGCTTGATGATCAGTGACGCGAGTAACCCCTGGAGCACGTGTATGATCACTTTCCATGTCCCCATCACTGTCAGCCTCCACAACTTAACTGCCTGCAATGCAACGCTTAGGAGCATTGTAAGCATAGGTCCATTAAAATTTACCCTCAGTAACTTGCTTCCCCTTCGGCTACCCACGGGGGTTTTTCTTGACTTGTGGGGATGACAAGGTCTATCCCGTTATTCCCCCAAGCCTCAGTGGCAGGCCTTGCAGTCTAGGCACGCTAACCTCCTCGCTCTACATGGGCGAGGATGTCTGGAAGTAGAGGAGGAATTGCAAGAACAGGGATTCTGTTTTCTGGATTTCAGTAAGAATGCAACATCTGCAATACAGAAAACCAGACAGAGGATTGCGGAGATTGTCAAGGCCTCACAGAAAATTGGTGAGAGCGGGGGTCAGTTTGGATGGCTTGACAAATATCTATGTTTTCTTGCCTGGTTAGAAAACCTGTTAGTTAGAAAACCTGTTAGTGGGAGCCGCATTAGTAGTAGTGGGCTTCCTAATTGCTGCTTGCACCATCCCCACAATCCTCAAATTAGTTCAGCTTCTCCTAGATAAATTTTACCGCAGTTTGTTCAGTTTAATCTGGTACCAGGAGGATGGTGCAGAAACACTGAAGGATATGAGCCTCCCTGATGGGCTGAAACGGAGATGTATTTGTAGATGTTAGGAAAGGAGATAGCAACTGGCTCCTCACTGCAAGAAAGACATGGAGGCCCTGGGTGTGATGTCATCAGGACCCTCTTCTGTGAAGATCTGGGGTTCAGTACAGAATGATTTCTGCAGCTCTTCATTTGTGATGCAGAACTTGGGCTCTTTTATTGTTGTAGCGTTGATTATAATGGTGCCTGAGGGATTTTGCTGCAGTGTCTTCTGCTGAGGTGCAGTCTGACAATGTTCATTCTTGAAACCAAATGAGCCACCACAAACTGCTGTCTTTCTGCCATTTGGGGCACTCACATCACGTCCACATGTGCAGATAACAGGAACAAGTCCCGTGCCATTGACATGGACTGAAAGTTGTATTTCATGCAGGAGTGTTTATTTTAGTGTATTTTATTCTATTCTGTTTACAGACTGATCCATGTGCACTTCTCATCTCAGGATCTGTGTATTGCCGACCTGTAACTGAGTTCTTCAGCTTGGCTNCATTGTCCTCCTTCCTCGCGGCCAAGGTGCCCCGTGAGCCCGCTTCCATACTCACAGAGCGTGAGGCTGAGCAGGAGGAGCAGTGCAGGAGACGCGGCCATCGTCCTCGGGGCGGTGCAGCGCAGCGCGGCTGATCTTTGTCTCTTAACTTTTTAGGCAGCGTAACTGATAGGAGAGGATGTGATGTCATCAGGACCCATTCTGTGAAGAGTCCGTGTTCAGCCTGTGAGGTGAAACCGAGTGAGAAAAGATTTCTGCAGCACTTCTTTTGTGATCAAGATCTTGTTTGCGTTTATCATTACAGTGTAGTTTTTAATGGTGCCTCAAGGGTTTTGCTGCTGTGTCTTCAGTTGAGATTCAGATCTCAAATGCTCCTTCTTGAATTCAGATCAGCCACCACCAACTGCTGTCTCTCGGCCATTCGGGGCACCCACATTATGTCCAGATCTGCAGTAAACAAGGATAAGTCCAGGGCCAATGATATGGGCAACAATTTGTATTTTATGCAGGAGAATTTATTTTAGTATTAGTATTTTATTCTATTCTATCTCCAGACTGATCCATGTGCACTTCCCATCTATTTTTCCCTGTATTGCTGACCTGTAACTGAGTGCTTCATCTCGACTGTTCTCTACAATTCTTCTTCATAGTTTCTCTGCAAAGCTGCTGTGTGCACAGCAGGAGGTCCGTGATGTGATAGCCATCACTAAAGGCCGATGTTGCAGTCTCATGGAGATTTATGTTTTTTTAAATTGAATTCTTTTTTTCTTGTTCAACCACCACAGAGACTTCCACCTTGCTGTTGTGGTTTTGTGATTTTTGTTGTCGGTATTCCACATCATTACAACATGTAAGGTACGGGCAGTTAAAGAGTTAATTCCCTGGTTACTGCAAACTACCTTTTTTGGTGTGGCCCTCTGAGGGGGAGGGGAGGAGGTGCACGCCCCAGGGGTCTTTGTGTTGGAGGGGAGGTGGTGAAGCCGCGTGGGAGACGCGGGGTCTGTTCCTTCCTGCCCGGCGGAGAAAGGACATGGTCCTCCTGCATTTTACTGTGTAAGATTTTCAGCCTGTAAACCCTCTATTATAATTCTATTAGCCTCATTTTGATATATTTAGTAAAATTAGTTGTTCCTCCTCAGATTGCTGCTGCTGTTTTTTGTGTTAGATCCGCCTACGAGTCCCCTGCTTTCCCCTCTTCCCTTTGTTTTCCCACTATCCCTTTGTTTGCGGCTCCGCGGCTTGTCTGCTGCTTTAGCCGCCGGACCGCTTGGGGCCGGCCCCTACCCGCCGGCAATTTTTTTTTTCCTTCCTCTTTTCCCGTTTTTTTTTTTCTTTCGGGCCTGTCCCCTTGTCACGGACGCAGACCCTTAGATAATACCGTGACACCTGCTAAAAAGCCCTACTATGCCTCAACCTTCAGGGCTTTTGCTGCTGCCTCTAGGTGACCACTCACACGTTGGTAAGTGCTGGGCTTCCTGCAGCTTTGCACATACAGTGACAACGGTTTCCCTGGGCTGGTGTTATTTGTGTCTTGTGTTGTTATTTCCTGGCTCCACTGTAATTTGTGATGCGTTGTTGTATTCCTCATTTGCAAATAAGCCCCCTGTTCATCTGTATGTATCAGAAATGGTGTTGCTAGCAGGAGCAAGGAAGTAATTGTCCCTCTGTACTCAGGTCAGACGAGGCCGCACCTGGAGTACTGTGTTCAGTTTTGGGCTCCTGTGGGTCTCAATGGCTGCTTATTAAGCAATAGCTGTTCGTTAGTACTCGATGCCACTACGCAAGTATAGCTATTGTGCCTGCACGTGCGACCGAATGAACCCGGAAGCTCCAAAAGTTGGGAAAGTACCCGTGCAGTCAAAGAACCGACCAGAAGGAGGGCGGGCAGCCTGTGACACAGAGCCTCGTGCATGGTGTGTGCCCAAGACTGTGATTGGATGCGGAGCCTTGTGCACAGCGCGTGACCGAGGCTGTGAGTGGACAGAAGTTACGAAACCAGCGCGTGTTGTGGATGTGGTCGGGTGTACGGGTATAATACTGGGAGCGTCCCAGGGAATAAATGAGATCTGCTTCCACCACATCGGTGACTGAGAGACGCCGTCTGAGCGAGCACGGGCAGCCTTGGATCGGGAGGGTGGACAGCCGCAGGAGGGGATAGCAACAACTGGTGACCCCGACGTGATCTCGTCCACATTTTGATCCCGAGAACAGGAGGGTGCTTGGGCGGTCCGATGGGACCGGGACCTGCAGTCATGTCCACCGCATTGGTGTCGCAGACTGCCAAGGTGCTCCTTCTCCTTGCGAGGGAGGGAGGGACGACCGTGCTGTGGTGGAGCATGGCTCCCGTATCTCACCGACGGCGCTGCCCCTGGTGGTGGGGAATGACCCCATGAGGGAGGAATGCAGACCGACCCCTCTGAGGCCTCGCTAGAACCGTCTGCATTTCCTGTATACGTAGACCACACGGGGGTGCCTGGGTGGTCTCCCCTGAACTGGCGAATAGTCAGGGAAGTTCGACAGTCGGTACAGGCCAACGGTTTGAGTAGCCCGTTTACTAGCAATTTGCTGGACTCCTGTTGGACTCTTGGTGACTTTAGGTAGTGGCGGCGCTACGGGCCTGCTGTACCAATGGCTTCCAGAGTCAAACCCCCAAGACCGAGTGATTTTGCTCCAATGGTTGTACACCTCCGCTGTCTCCACCTCGACTGTGCTGATACTCCCTTCAACCTTGGCAGATATCATTGTTCGAGCTCAGAAGAGATGCCTCGAATTGACGGGCCGGGAGTTGGAGAGCATCACTCTCCCCGTCCCCAAGCACATTTTTGAGGCCACACTGAACTCTGACCCCTCTTTGCAGATGGCTTTGGCAGGTTTCTCGAGTCAGATTATTCCTACACGAGGCCACCCGCTGTTGTCTTTACCGCTCCCTTCCT
>NW_018364571.1:8986-12280 GCF_002078875.1 Numida meleagris | reverse complement strand
CCTGTAAACCCTCTATTATAATTCTATTAGCCTCATTTTGATATATTTAGTAAAATTAGTTGTTCCTCCTCAGATTGCTGCTGCTGTTTTTTGTGTTAGATCCGCCTACGAGTCCCCTGCTTTCCCCTCTTCCCTTTGTTTTCCCACTATCCCTTTGTTTGCGGCTCCGCGGCTTGTCTGCTGCTTTAGCCGCCGGACCGCTTGGGGCCGGCCCCTACCCGCCGGCAATTTTTTTTTTCCTTCCTCTTTTCCCGTTTTTTTTTTTCTTTCGGGCCTGTCCCCTTGTCACGGACGCAGACCCTTAGATAATACCGTGACACCTGCTAAAAAGCCCTACTATGCCTCAACCTTCAGGGCTTTTGCTGCTGCCTCTAGGTGACCACTCACACGTTGGTAAGTGCTGGGCTTCCTGCAGCTTTGCACATACAGTGACAACGGTTTCCCTGGGCTGGTGTTATTTGTGTCTTGTGTTGTTATTTCCTGGCTCCACTGTAATTTGTGATGCGTTGTTGTATTCCTCATTTGCAAATAAGCCCCCTGTTCATCTGTATGTATCAGAAATGGTGTTGCTAGCAGGAGCAAGGAAGTAATTGTCCCTCTGTACTCAGGTCAGACGAGGCCGCACCTGGAGTACTGTGTTCAGTTTTGGGCTCCTGTGGGTCTCAATGGCTGCTTATTAAGCAATAGCTGTTCGTTAGTACTCGATGCCACTACGCAAGTATAGCTATTGTGCCTGCACGTGCGACCGAATGAACCCGGAAGCTCCAAAAGTTGGGAAAGTACCCGTGCAGTCAAAGAACCGACCAGAAGGAGGGCGGGCAGCCTGTGACACAGAGCCTCGTGCATGGTGTGTGCCCAAGACTGTGATTGGATGCGGAGCCTTGTGCACAGCGCGTGACCGAGGCTGTGAGTGGACAGAAGTTACGAAACCAGCGCGTGTTGTGGATGTGGTCGGGTGTACGGGTATAATACTGGGAGCGTCCCAGGGAATAAATGAGATCTGCTTCCACCACATCGGTGACTGAGAGACGCCGTCTGAGCGAGCACGGGCAGCCTTGGATCGGGAGGGTGGACAGCCGCAGGAGGGGATAGCAACAACTGGTGACCCCGACGTGATCTCGTCCACATTTTGATCCCGAGAACAGGAGGGTGCTTGGGCGGTCCGATGGGACCGGGACCTGCAGTCATGTCCACCGCATTGGTGTCGCAGACTGCCAAGGTGCTCCTTCTCCTTGCGAGGGAGGGAGGGACGACCGTGCTGTGGTGGAGCATGGCTCCCGTATCTCACCGACGGCGCTGCCCCTGGTGGTGGGGAATGACCCCATGAGGGAGGAATGCAGACCGACCCCTCTGAGGCCTCGCTAGAACCGTCTGCATTTCCTGTATACGTAGACCACACGGGGGTGCCTGGGTGGTCTCCCCTGAACTGGCGAATAGTCAGGGAAGTTCGACAGTCGGTACAGGCCAACGGTTTGAGTAGCCCGTTTACTAGCAATTTGCTGGACTCCTGTTGGACTCTTGGTGACTTTAGGTAGTGGCGGCGCTACGGGCCTGCTGTACCAATGGCTTCCAGAGTCAAACCCCCAAGACCGAGTGATTTTGCTCCAATGGTTGTACACCTCCGCTGTCTCCACCTCGACTGTGCTGATACTCCCTTCAACCTTGGCAGATATCATTGTTCGAGCTCAGAAGAGATGCCTCGAATTGACGGGCCGGGAGTTGGAGAGCATCACTCTCCCCGTCCCCAAGCACATTTTTGAGGCCACACTGAACTCTGACCCCTCTTTGCAGATGGCTTTGGCAGGTTTCTCGAGTCAGATTATTCCTACACGAGGCCACCCGCTGTTGTCTTTACCGCTCCCTTCCTCTTTGGTGCCCAGCAACTGCCTGTCCGCCACCCCTCTAATGGGCACCACCGTGTTCACTGATGCCAGAGGGAAGACCTGCTCCTTTGCCATTGCATGGCGAGAGGACGGGGCATGGAGAGTCCACTGCCAGGAGAGTGACGGGTCCCTCCAGCAATTGGAGTGCGCGGCTATCATATGCGCCCTACGAAGGTGGTCGCACATGCCCCTGAATATCCTCTCAGACTGTGCTTAAGCATAATGGGGTATTAGGCATAGCTATGGGATCGTGGGGAATAGCCAGTCCCAGGCCATTGTCGAACGGGCTCACCATACGTTGAAGGCCCAATTGGAGAGACAAGGAAAGAGGGGAGGAAGCCCAGTAGAGTTGTTAAACAGAGCCGTGTATGTTCTTAACCACCTCCAGGTTGACAACGGGCCGGTCCCCACAAGTGTGGTAGAGGGAAATTTTTCGACTAAACACCTGTTATTCTCAGGGAAGGCTCTGCCCCGGATGCGATTTAAAGATCCCTGGAGCGTGGTGACTGGGAGGGTCCTGCACATCTTTTAACGTGGGGCAGAGGGTATGCTTGTATTTCTACAGGGTCTGGCACTCGGTGGATTCCTGCTCCTTGTGTTCGCCCTTACCTCGCTTCCGACAGTGATGACTCAGAACGTACGGCAACTACTGGTGAACCAGACAAGTTCTAGCTCCATCTGCTTGATGATCAGTGACGTGAGTAACCCCTGGAGCACGTCTATGATCACTTTCTGTGTCCCCATCACTGTCAGCCTCCACAACTTAACTGCCTGCAATGCAGTGCTTAGGAGCATTGTAAGCATAGGTCCATTGAAATTTACCCTCAATAACTTGCTTCCCCTTCGGCTACCCACGGGGGTTTTTCTTGACTTGCAGGGATGACAAGGTCTATCCCGTTATTCCCCCAAGCCTCAGTGGCAGGCCTTGCAGTCTAGGCATGCTAACCTCCTCGCTCTACATGGGCAAGGATGTCTGGAAGTAGAGGAGGAATTGCAAGAACAGGGATTCTGTTGTCTGGATTTCAGTAAGAATGCAACATCTGCAATACAGAAAACCAGACAGAGGATTGCGGAGATTGTCAAGGCCTCACAGAAAATTGGTGAGAGCAGGGGTCAGTTTGGATGGCTTGACAAATATCTGTGTTTTCCTGCATGGTTAGAAAACCTGTTAGTTAGAACACCTGTTAGTGGGAGCCGCATTAGTAGTAGTGGGCTTCCTAATTGCTGCTTGCACCACCCCCACAATCCTCAAATTAGTTCAGCTTCTCCTAGATAAATTTTACCGCAGTTTGTTCAGTTTAATCTGGTACCAGGAGGATGGTGCAGAAACACTGAAGGATATGAGCCTCTCCGACGGGCTGAAATGGAGATGTATTTCTGGATGTTAGGAAAGGAGATAGCAACTGGCTCC
>NW_018364571.1:0-4116 GCF_002078875.1 Numida meleagris | reverse complement strand
GGCAATAGGCAGAGAGCCCATTCCCCTGGAGGAGCGGGCTGTGCTCTTTGGTGTGAGGCTGCAGGAAGCTCTGCAGGGTGTGAGGGTGCGACTTACTTTGGCAGATGGTGATGGTTATGGCAGTGAGGAGCAGGAGGCAGGCACACGGCAGGTTAACCCACAGGATGAATTTACAGCATGAATTCATTGGGTTCTCGTTGCTTGTTCCTGCAGGAAGAAAGGAGAGAGAGGAAGGAGGAAAGGTCCAGCTGCAGACATGTTCCTGCATCCTGAAATGCCTGTTGTCCGCACAGACATTAATTTGGCCTCTTCCAATCACAGCAGCACTGCAGGCAGAGCCCTTGCCTCCCCAGTGCTGGGTTACCTGCATCCGTGCCCCATCGCGAGTTGTCCTTCTTGGTGACATGGCTGCTCTGGGTGGTGTCAGTGCGTGTGGTAGGTTCTGCTGTTGTTGTGAGTGGATAGAAAAATGGATGAATGCAGTGAGATACATCAAGACAACCTTCTCCCACACCTGCAAAGCCATGGAAAAACTTGCGACCAGCACAAGGGAGACCCTGCAGGGCCCATTTTGAGTTGCAGTATCCTGACATTCTGATGTGAGGTGTGCTTGTATTGCTGAGGTGCCCAGCCATGGAACCTGCTGTCTGTGGGCTCAGAATTTCTTAGCAGCACCCTCATAAATTCTGAGCTCTTTAGATTGTTTCATCCCCTCACTGGCAGGTCTCTGAGAAAGATTAAATTGTTCTCTTGTCCTCACATCCCCAAATGCCTGCATTCAGGACAGCCTCTAATTCCTGTTGTTCCAAGGAAATCAGCAGTGCAGGCAGAGCCCCTGCCTCCCCTCAGCTGGGTTACCTGGATGCGGGCTGTGGCAGGAGATGTCTTTGCTGGTGACTTGGTTGGTTTGGGTGGTGGCAGCGGGTGTGGTGGGTGCTGCAGTGATTGCGACTGGAAAGAAGAAGTGAGTGAATACAGAGAGGTACAATGGGAGAGCTTCCTCTCTCCCCTTCCACCACTAGGCATGCAGAGTGGGAGCTTTTATAGGGCCTGCTTTGAACGGTGATGCCCTGACACGCTGCCCAGCCCTGGAACCAGAGGGATCCAGGCTCCTAATTGCTTGTCAACACCCTCAGTATGTGTGAGCTCCTGGTTATCATTGTTATGAAACATATTTTGAGAGTCATGGGGATTTTTTNTAACCTCCTCGCTCTACATGGGCAAGGATGTCTGGAAGTAGAGGAGGAATTGCAAGAACAGGGATTCTGTTGTCTGGATTTCAGTAAGAATGCAACATCTGCAATACAGAAAACCAGACAGAGGATTGCGGAGATTGTCAAGGCCTCACAGAAAATTGGTGAGAGCAGGGGTCAGTTTGGATGGCTTGACAAATATCTGTGTTTTCCTGCATGGTTAGAAAACCTGTTAGTTAGAACACCTGTTAGTGGGAGCCGCATTAGTAGTAGTGGGCTTCCTAATTGCTGCTTGCACCACCCCCACAATCCTCAAATTAGTTCAGCTTCTCCTAGATAAATTTTACCGCAGTTTGTTCAGTTTAATCTGGTACCAGGAGGATGGTGCAGAAACACTGAAGGATATGAGCCTCTCCGACGGGCTGAAATGGAGATGTATTTCTGGATGTTAGGAAAGGAGATAGCAACTGGCTCCTCACTGCAAGAAAGACATGGAGGCCCTGGATGTGATGTCATCAGGACCCTCTTCTGTGAAGATCTGGGGTTCAGTACAGAACGATTTCTGCAGCTCTTCATTTGTGATGCAGAACTTGGGTTCTTTTATTGTTGTAGCGTTGATTATAATGGTGCCTGAGGGATTTTGCTGCAGTGTCTTCTGCTGAGGTGCAGACTGACAATGTTCATGCTTGAAATCAAATCAGCTGCCACAAAGTGCTGTCTTTCTGCCATTTGGGGCACTCACATCTTGTCCACATGTGCAGATAACAGGGACAAGTCCCGTGCCAATGACATGGACTGAAAGTTGTATTTCATGCAGGAGTGTTTATTTTAGCGTATTTTATTCTATTCTGTTTACAGACTGATCGATGTGCACTTCTCATCTCAGGATCTGTGTATTGCTGACCTGTAACTGAGTTCTTCAGCTTGGCTGTTCTCTACAATTCTTTATAATTTCTGAGCAAAAGCTGCTGTGTACAAGGCAGGAGGTCGGTGATGTGATAGCCATAATGAAAGGCCCTTGCAGTCTCGTGGAGATCAATTTGTTTTTGTGAACTGAATTCTTGTTTTCTTGTCAACAACCACAGGGACTTCCGCCCTGCTAAAAACCTCTTCTATGCCTCAACGTTCTGGGCCTTTGCTGCTGCCTCTAGTGACCACTCACACGTTGGTAAGTGCTGGGCTTCCTGCAGCTTTGCACATACAGTAACAACCGTTTCCCTGGGCTGGTGTTATTTGTGTCTTGTGTTGTTATTTCCTGGCTCTACTGTAATTTGTGATGTGTTGTTGTATTCCTCTTTTGCAAATAAGCCTCCTGTTCCTGGATGCCAGAAACCCAGCCCCGGTATCTGCTGGAAGTGCTGTTGTGTGAGAAAATGGGCAAAAATTGTCTGTTTATCCCCGGGTTCATTTCATTTTCCGGGCCTCAAAGCCTTTTGGTGAGTAAGGAAGGAAAGGCAGTGTGAAGCCTTGTAGAATGGGGCAACTTAGGCTTACTTTGAGGTTTTCAGACTTGTGATGTCAGCATAAAGTAGAGAAGTTTTTTTTTGAAATAATGAAAAAATGGATTTCGTTGATTAAATAACATGACAAGTATCTGTGTCTTGAACTAGCATCAAGCAAATGTGAACAGTGGTCCCTAAGGCCTATGTCAAACTCCCGTTGAGAAACTTACGCTGCTTGTGTGGGCTCCTTCTGTTGTCAGTTTATTCTTCTCAGTCTAAAGAGAATCCACGCTGTCTTTGCAATGGGATCAGGAGCTGTGGGGAGTCCCTGGCTTCCCTTCCTGGTGTGGGAACATGGGTGAGGAGCTGAAGCTCTGGGCATGCCTTGTGGATGGCTGAAGTTGTCCCATGTTTTGTGAGGTGCTGAAGCGAGCTGCTTCTGCCTTACAACAGCACTGTGACCAAAGTGGGAAAATTCCTGATTTTAATGTTTCACTATGGTTTGATGGGAAGGGGACCTGTTGTCAAATGAGGAAGTTTGCATGTTTCTGGGGACTGGATTGTCACTCTGCCATGGAGCATAGTTGCCTACCCACAGCATCTTGTGTTCTGAGATGTGTTTGAAGAACCTGTACAAGCTGAGTACAGGATCATCCAGGAAGGGCCATTGCCTCCCTTAGTAGGGACAATTTACCTCTGTCTTCTGCCCTGATAGCATTATTTTACTGTGGGTCATTCCCAGATTCCAAACAGGAACTCAGATGTTTGCCTCCTAAGTACAGAGGTGTTCCTGTGGCTCACCAGTGGAGTTTTTTTCCACATGTGGCCACGCTTCCTGTGATGCGTTCAGAACCTGGGTGCTGTGTCACTGTTCAGAGGGCTCCTTTTCCTCTTCATATTCAGATTTGTGTTTTTTGAAGATCTTTGTGAGTCACTCCTACACCAAAGGTACACCCCGCCCCTGCCTCTTCTGATGTGTTCCATCGTGCCATGCAGGATGGGGGTAACACTGCTGAGTCACAGGGGGAGCTTTTGGGGGAATCTCTCCCTCCTGCTGCCTTGAAGAAATGTTTAATTAATACATGTCTTTAATGCAAGATGCAAGCTTGTTGTCATTGTCGGGGAGCAGTCAGGGGGCTGTCATGCATCCGTTCCCAGCAGAGACACACTTCATTGGCCAGAGAGGGACCCAAGGAAGACTAGCTGTGATGGAGATGTCTGTGTGTGATCAGATGAAGCCACCCAGCTCCTGAGCCTCCTTCTCTTGTCTCCTAAGTATGAATTCTTAAGGGGTAATTCCTTTCCTGGATGCTGTGTTTATATATCTCTTAGCAAAAAGCAGATTCTCCCTTCAATAGTAAGAAATAAGAACAATAAGACTGTCCTTTTAGCAATTACTCTATTTTGAAAAGATGTACAGAGAAACAGGTCCTCTAGTATCAGATGTACTTGAAAACCTTCACCTGTGGAGGTAATTTAGT
>NW_018364570.1:80171-85612 GCF_002078875.1 Numida meleagris | reverse complement strand
CAATCCAGGTGCATTTGGAAATCCAACAAAAACGGCAGGGGACCAGCATGGCCAAGCAAGGCAGTCATGGAGAAACTCCAGGGGAAAATGAATGCCTGTGCACGGTGTAAAAAATGCCGGGCCACTTGGGAGGGATAGATGAATGGTGTCTGAGACTGTAAGGATGCAACTAGGAAGGCTAAAAGCCCTCTTAGAATAAAATTTGGTGAGAGGGATCAAGGATTACAAGGAAGTCTTCTTTAAGGATATCACTGGGACAAGGAAGACGAGAGAAAACGTGGGTCCTCTGCTTAATGAGGTGAGTGCCCTGGTCACAGGAGACACTCAGAAGGCAGAGATGCTGAACGCTTTCTTTGCTCCAGTCTTTACCGCTCAGGCTGCCCCTTGGATATTCCAGACCCTGGAGGCAAGAGAGAGAGTCTGGAGAAAAGATGACTTCCCCACGGCTGAGGAGGAACTGCGCAGAGATCGTTTAGGCAAAATCAGTGCACTCAAACCCATGGCCCCAATGGGATTCACCCTTGAGAGATTGGGGAGCAGCCAGAAGTGCTTGCCCAATTGCTCTTTATCATCTTTGAAAGGTCTTGGAGAATGGGATAGGTGCCTGAAGATTGGAGGACAGCCAGTGCCACACCAGTCTTCAACACGAGCAAGGAGGATGATCCAGGAAACCAGAGGCCAGTCACCCTCACCTCTGTCCCTGGAAAAGGAGGTGGAGCAACTTGTGGGTGCTATCCCCAAGCAGCTGGAAGAAAATAAGTTTATCAGGAGTAGTCAACCTTGGTTCACCAACAGGAAATCATGCCGGACCAACCTCGTAGGCTTCTGAAATGTCACCACGGGCAGGGTAGATGAGGGGAGAGCAGTGCATGCTGTGTACCTTGACTCCAGCAAGGCATTTGACACCGTCTCCCACAGCATCCTTTAGCGGCGGGGTTAAGCTTGATGATCTGTAGAGGTCCCTTCCAATCCCTGCAAATCTGTGATTCTGTGATTCTGCTGCCTGTTGCTGGGCTTCTGTTTACGCTCCTTCAGCACTGATGCCTTGTCTCAGAAACTGCTCACGGAAACACGGAAAAAATCCACTTGGTCTTGTGTGAGTCTTCCAAAATCAGCATTCTCATCACCTGCAGTGGTGTCTGATTTACACGCTGTCTGGATGGCTCCCCTTATTTTTTTCTTACCAAAACAGCACTGCTGTTACAATATCTGCTCTGGAGTCTTTTTTTAAGATCTGGAAAGGACTCTGCACAACTTCTTGCCCCATTCCATGAACAATGATGCAGAATGGTTGGAGACAAAACAGGGCAGCAGAATTTTGCAGAGAGAAGGATCAAGTGGTAGTGGTTCACAGTCAAGCCCTGGTTCACCGCTTGCGAGGAAGGGCCCCTAATGATCCCTGTGGAGAGACCCAGGCTGACCTCATTTGCCTTTGCTGGACTCTTCTAGCACGTCAGATGAGTCTGTTGCCCACACCGGCGCTTGCTGTGCGGAAATGCTTGGGCTTCCCTTCGTGCCACTCACAAGATGCCTTCAGTCAGGAAGTGATGTGGCATAAAGCCAGAAATGAAACTGAACAATACAGGAAGCCTACAGACCACCCATATCATTAGCTGGGATGATTTGCATTCTTGACAAGAAAAGCTTGTCAGAAAATAATCACCGCTATAAGCAGTGCCTCTGGATATGGGTCAGCTGAGGTCCATTATAAAAGGAACCCCAGCTCCTTGCTCTCTCATCCACTATTCTTCCCTTTCTTCTCCTTGGGAACCAGGTGAGTGTGAAGCTCTTTCTTGTCCCCGTCATTCAACTAAAGGTGGTCTCATCAGTCTGGGGCTCTGAGATGCTATCACCTGTGTTCCATGCCAAATCCTGGCACTGCTTGTCATGGGGGAGAGAGCTGAAGACTTGTCATGGAATCTGAGCCTGCGCGGAGGTAGCTTGTGGGTTCAAATTTAGGTACTCTCTGGAGAGGCACTGCTGGCTGTTTCTGGGTCCTGGTGGGATGAGTCCAAGAAGCCCTTGACTACCTCTTCACATCCTCCAAATGCCAGTAGTGTATGTGCTTTGGCTCATTCATGGCTTGTTGAAAATCTGCTCCTCATGCATCATCTTGTTCTGCGTCCTCCCTGCTCTCTCTCCCAACAGGAGCTTTGCCAGACACAAGACATGTCCTGCTGTAACCCGTGTGTGCCATGCCAGCCGTGCGGCCCCACCCCTCTGGCCAGCAGCTGCAATGAGCCCTGTGTCAGGCAGTGCCAGAACTCCACCATCGTCATTGAGCCCTCTCCCGTGGTGGTGACCCTGCCCGGACCCATCCTCAGCTCCTTCCCACAGAACACCGCCGTGGGATCCTCCACCTCCGCTGCTGTTGGCAGCATCCTCAGCTGTCAGGGAGTGCCCATCACCTCGGGGGGCCTTGACCTCTCCTGCATTGCCAACCGCTACTGTGGCAGAAGGTGTCCCCCCTGCTAAGGATGCCGGACCCTGGTCCCAGGCAAGGTTCCCCTGGAAATCAGAACACGGCGCTATAGTCAGTAGGAGAAATGTTGTGTTGCTGTTCTTGCCCCGCAAGACAGACAGGACAGGAGCGGCTGGGCTTCTCTGACAACATGGGGAAAGTCTACCAAAGCTTTCTTTTGCTCTCCCTTCCTATCTAATATCTTTGTTATCTTTTGGCCTCCGAGATCTCTCCTAGTACCCTCAAAATCAGCCTCGAGTGACCTGCAAACCTCTCTACATCTCTTGGCCAATGAGTGCGGACCTGGTGGCAATGCTGTCATAGGACTGGGGAGCAGAGTCGTGTCTCTTCCTGCTCCTCCCCACACTTGGTGTCTGCACTTGAACTGATGTCGTTTCCCTCTTCAGACTCATTAAACACTTGCTGCATCCTCTAGTGTCTCCTTCCGTGTTCTTGTTTTGTGCGTTTGCGCACAGATGGCCAAAGGAGAAAGCCATGCCTTTAGTGGGAATCAGCTGGGGAGACTCCATCACTGCTCTAGATATTGGAGGCCCGTGCACACTGCAGGGATTACATCTTTCAGGCACCATCTTTTGAAGCAGAGGAAGTCATCCCTAGGTACTCCCTAGTCAATGGCTGTCCATCCTTGCCTTGATGTGTCTCTGCTTAGACATGTCCTCTAGAGCCTGGAGCACGTCACGTGAATGGCAGTCTTTACAAACGACAGCCTGTGTCAGGCCTGGCCTTCTGTTGACCTCCTGGCTTGGCCAGCCTCCCTGTTGGTCCCCTGTAGACACTGGGTGGAGCCTTCAGCCAGATCACTCTTGGGTTTGGCCTTGGCCTGGATGCCAGCTCCTGCTGCCACTCCGGCACTGAAACCTTCTATGCATACCACACATGGTGCCTGACTTTAGGGCAATATCCTGTAGGTGCTTCTGGGCTGCAGTTATCTGCAGTGTAAAAATGAGATCTCTCATGCATCAGGAGAATCAAATTTTGGTAGTTCAAATAGTAATATCCTCTTAGAGAAGAAGTAAAGTTATTGAGAGTAAGGTAGATTATTATGACATCTCTTCTATTCCATGCCTGCATTCTGTGTTAAATGTGGTGCCCTGCGAAACTGTGGTTAGTGACATAGGAACGCAAAAGAGCTGGCAGTTCTTTAAGGATACCTTCCTGACAGCAGAACTCTCCATTCCCTGCTGCATGAGAAATGAAGCAGAGGCGGCAGGAAAACCGTATGGCTGCACAAGGACTTGATGGTCAGACAGAGGGATAAGGAGGAAAGGTATAGCCAGTGGAAGCTGGGAAGGGTGGCCTGGGAGGAATACAGGCTTACTGCTCAGACGTGCAGAGATGCAATCAGAGTAGCCAGGGCACAGGTGGAACTGAACTTGTTGCGGGATGTGAAAAATATCAAGATGGGATTCTATAGGTTCACTAGTCAGAAGGCACAGGCAAAGGAGAATCCCCCCCTCTGAGAAATGACAAATGACAAATGAGAAGGATGAAATGACTTCAACAGACATTGTGGAGGCTGAGGTACTTAAGAGGTTCTTTACCCCAGTCTTCCTAGGTAGTCAGGCTTCCCAGGTCTCTCATGTCCTTGAACCTGCAGGTAGGGTTTGGGGGAGCAAAATCCCTCTGACTGTAAGAGCAGAACACATTGAAGGCCACCTGTTGAGACTGAATGTATACTATGCCAAGGAGAGTGTCCACCCTCTGATAAATGAGAAAGTTGAAATGTCTTTGTAAAGCAAACAAAAGCAATGACAGAGCCTTTGTTTGAAATACAGATGCTATAGAACTAGGTATCAAAGAAAGAGGAATTAACTCACCCCTCCCTGCAACTGTTTGGAAAGGAGGGCTGACGAACGCAGCCTTCTTCCCTTCGAACTCTGGCATGCCGGAAAAGAAGAGGCAATTTGCGCAGGCTCTGAGTGCATATGCTCTCCCGGAAGTACGGCCGGAAGTACCGCTGATGGGAGAGAGATGAAGGGTGGGTCGGGGCTTCCCCGATCCAGGCACTCATGTGCTCACGTACTGGTTCAGGCTGTGACCTGGTAATTCCACTGCAGTTTTCAACAGACATTGTGATTATCTGGATGTGACACCTGGATTATCTATCACATTTTTGGATGTTGTCTGGTCAGGTAATTCAAACGTCCTACCTAATGTGGTTATTGAAATGATACATGCATTCCCTGCGCCAAATACAGTAAAACAGCTACAGCAGTTTTTAGGTATACTGGGATGCTGATGATCATTTATACCACATTTAGCACAGATTTTAAAGCTCTTATACCAATTTGTAACAAAAGGCCAAGTGTGGGACTGGGACCAGCAACAACATGACAACTTTGTGCAGGTGAAACTAGCAGTAAAACAGGTACAGACATTCGGAATTTTTCTACCCCACTTTTCCCGCCGATTTAAATGTGCATGTGATTCATGTGGGATTTGGGTGGTGATTGTGGCAACAACAGAGCTCTATTCATGCTCCTATAGGGTTTTGGTCCCAGGTCTGGTGCAGAGCAAGAAAACGATATAGCATGATAGAGAGAGAGAGAGACAAATACTATCCCCATACTCTGTGTTACAAGCAGTGAAGCCAAAAACACAGGCAGCTGAAGTTATAGTAAAAAACCCTCTACCTATCCAAAGGTAGTTGAAAGACATGATATGTATTCCTAAGACAGGTGTCATGGTTTTGTGATTTTCGGTTATTGGTATTCCACATCATAACATCATGAAGTGGATGTACCTAGTTCTCAGAAGAGAAGGACTACTACAGTCCCCATGGTACTTTGCTCCTCTGTTACCATTTTCCAGCCGGAGGGAAAAGATAAAAGCTCGCAGTATAAAAACTTGCAGATCACGAGACCTCGTTCCCTTTTTCCGCCGTCTCTTGTCTTGGCAGCACCTCGCTCTCCAGCCGTCTTATCGTCGGTAGTAGAGTAAGGCCTACCTTGATTTTGGG
>NW_018364570.1:49523-80031 GCF_002078875.1 Numida meleagris | reverse complement strand
CTGTTCTTTGCTCTCAGGGCCATCTCCTTACCCTTTTCCCCTTTTCCCTTTTCCCAGGGTTTGGACCCATGGATCCCCTGTCCCCTTTGTCACGGAACCGGGCCGAACGCCCGTAGACCGTTGACAACAGGGTAGCCCAATCTCAGACAGTAGCATGCTGTGTCGTCTATTTGAATCAAAATAGTTCCTTGTCCTCTTCTCCCTAAAAAGAAGAATTTCAGAAAATATTATGTCCAGTAATTTTTGACAGCCACTTGTCAGAATCTACTACAGATACATCACCAGGAAGAAGTCCTGTACAAGAAGGCAAATACTCCATTGCAGAGGGTACATGGTATACTGACAGGGCTAGCAAAGGTAACTCACATCTGTCACATAATTGCATAACCAACCATCTACTGAAGCAATTGCGTTTGAAATAGGAAATGGACGAAGTAGCTGGTGGGCTGAGTTACAAGTGATATGGGTGGTAACTACACAACAACAAGGCTGATGGTGCTTTGTATATTTCCACGGACAATTGGGCAGACTATTGAAGGCTCAGTAGGGATCGTGCAGTTGGCCACCCAGAACTGGACCAATCATGCACAACTGATATGGGGTTGTGGCGCAGAGTAAGATGTTTGGAATGTGGTTGTGCACAGAACAGCGTATGCATTTCACATTTCTGGACATCAGCCATTGGAATAATGGCAATGATAAAGCAGACACAACTACCCAATACAACATCCCCCCTTTCCAGAGGACATAGTCCATTACAATGATGAAAAATCAACTATAGAGGCCCTTTGCTCCAGTCTGAGGGGGCAAAATACACCTTGACATATTCTGATACTGTAAGTGGAGTTCTACAGGCCTATCTAGTGCCACAAGCTGATCAAGCCAACAGAATCAGAGGACTTACAATATGGCATTGTATGTCACCTCACAAGTCATGGAAAGTGATAAAGGAGCACAGTTTAATGTGAGTTTTGTACAGAAATGGGCCAAAGATAACAACACTTAATGACAGTTCCACTTACCATACAATCTCACTGGAGCAGGTCTTTCAGAACATTAAAATGGAATACTGGAAACAGCACTTTGGGGGTGATAGTCTAGGAAGGGGTGTACAACATGGCTACATGAAGTATTAAGAGACTTAAATGAAAGACCTTGAGATGCCCAAGCCAGTGCTTTATATGTGCAACTCATTATCTGGGCTTCTCTACCTAGGACACAGACAAGGGGGACAGAAAAACACATAAAGTTGCACGTTGTTATCATAGACATCTTCCTGCCCCCTGTGCCTGCTGGGCTTGTAACCAAGTAACCACATGGGAGAATGGCCCACGTTTGTACAATTACATTCAAAATAGTAATGCATCCTTGCTCCTTGGGAGACATTATGAAAAAGAGAGGTTTTGTGACCCCTCAGGTGATCAGTAACTTGCTCACTGAAATACTTGTCGACACACTGGTTTTTACTGTACAAGCAAGTCTTCGATGGAATAGGACTGTAAGCAAAAATGGATGGCTGACCTTCAGTGAAATGACTGCCAAAATAATGGATGAAGTCTGAATGTGGAATTGTGCATTACTTTGTCACCTGACAGACTGTCACAGTATATGGAATGATGTAGATTGGCTCTCACCTCTAACAGTGAGGATGAAACATCAGGCACCATATTGTGTCAAATGGAACTCTTCTAGGGGAACTAATGTGTGAGTAGGAAGTTTACTCAAAAGCTGGTGTGAGAACATTACCTTGCCCAAATCCTAGAATAAGAATCCTAGCAAATCTTTTGTCAATATGGCTGACAATACCTACCTTTTAACTAGACTGGACAGTGTGCTAAGAAGGACGTCTTGTTGGCCAGCCACCACTGAGATTGCTGGGAGAAAACCACAGAGTGGACATTCTACTGGCCAGCCTTCCCAGTAATGTGAGTCTCTATTTAACAAATGAATATTAACTTACCTCTGTGTACATTCTTAAAAATAGGTAAAGCATATGCAGTAGTGCTGGTGCTTTTGCATTACAGCCTTTAATCCCAGCACACCAAAGAAGCTTTCATTAGAGAATGGGCACAGCATAAACCTGGAAATGAAAAGGTAGTACTACAGGAAACCAAAGCTCTTCCCATATCATTAGCAAAGGTGGCTTGCATTAAAGATGAGCTTGTCAGAAAATTAATACCTATATCAGTGGTGCCTTTGGGCCTGCAGCAATGAAGGACCAGTATAAAAGGCAGCTCAATTCCCAGCTCTCTCATCCACTTCTCTTGCCTCCTTCTTGCTGGGAACTAGGTAAGTGTGAAACCCTCTCTTTTCTTCCAAAGTGAGATTTTGCCTCAGTGGGTATCTTACTGGATAGTGTCTCTGTCCTATGCTGGGGATTGAAGCTCCTTGCTATGGAAGAGTATGGAGGGGATAAGGTCTGCTCAGAGTGTCTGGGACAGCTTAAATGGCTTGTGATTTAAGCATTCAAAGAGAGTCTCCTTGGGCCAAACTGTTCTTTGTAGGCCCCTGGCATGACAAAGGGATATGACCTCCTGTCACAGCCTCCACCTGTGTCCTCAGTAGTTGTCTTGGCTGCTTTGTGAGAGGGAATCCAGGTTGCCCCTCACATACCCATATGTTCTCCTTTCTCTTTACCCTCTCTCCCAGGTGTACCTCCAGTCCCAAGACATGTCCTGCTACTCCCAGTGCGTGCCATGCCGGCCGTGCGGCCCCACCCCTCTGGCCAGCAGCTGCAATGAGCCCTGTGTCAGGCAGTGCCAGGACTCCACCATCGTCATTGAGCCCTCTCCCGTGGTGGTGACCCTGCCCGGACCCATCCTCAGCTCCTTCCCACAGAACACCGCCGTGGGATCCTCCACCTCCGCTGCTGTTGGCAGCATCCTCAGCTCTGAGGGTGTGCCCATCACCTCTGGGGGCTTTGACCTCTCCAGCTTCGGCAGCCGCTACTGTGGCAGAAGGTGCCCCCCCTGCTAAAGGTGACTGGCCATGGTTCTGGAGAAATTCTTTCAGATACTACGAGCATGGTCCTGGATCAAGAAGGAATCTTCAAGATACTGCTTTCAGAATACCTGACTGTCCTCAGCTGCTCTAGCAAGTGCTGGCAGGAATTTGAAGCCTGGGCTTTTTGAAAACCTCACTCATGTCTCCTCTTCCATTTCTACTCATATATCTCTGTAATTTTTCTTTTTTTCTTTCTTTCTTTTTCCTCTATGGTCCTCTGGGCTTTGAGGCTCCCCAGAGCCAGCCCATCCTCTGCCAGAAAGGCAGGCACATGCCTTGCATGAACTCAAACATGGGATCAGGTGAATCCTGCATTGTGGATCCTCTGTTTAGAATGACCTTATTTTCCTCTTTAAATATTCATTAAAGATTTCTGCATATCAGTTTGAGCTTTCGATGTTAATTTCCACAGTGGATGTCCTTCAGAGCTGCCCAGGGGGAATGGCTTTGCTCTTTGTGGTTATAAGATGAGAATTTAAGGAGACTCTTCTCCACTCCCAGAAGAATGGGAAGTAGTGATACATTACAGAGGCACTTGGGCTCTGTCCCCTGCAGCTTAAGAAGATATCCCTGGCTATTGCAGAGCAAGTGGCTGCTGACCTTTGCCTTGCAATATCTCTGCCCACAGCTACCCCCAGGGGTCCTGGAAATGGAGAACACAACTCTGCTTTGCTTACAGGAAAAAACAGGAGTCTGTGGCAAGTCATGGGACAAGCCACCCTTCAGGCTTTTAGTAACAGGACTCTTCCTGCTCTCATCAGTGCTGCAGTGGAGAAGGAGAAGGGGACAGAAATGGAGTAGAACTGTGTGGATGTCTCTCTGGTGCCAAATACAGCTCATGCTGCTCAGTTGTGCTGTCTCCCTCCCAAGACATCCTGCCCACGTCAGACCCCACTGTGTCCGACTCACATTGGCCTCAGTCAATGGCTGGTATGGTTGCCGAGCTCATTTCTCTCGAGAACTCAGGGTGTTGCACCCTGGTCAGGATGGAGTTTGACAGACCTGGAGGCATCGCCCCCTGTGGGCCCGGACGGGACTGTCCCCGCCCGCCGCAGCCCCGGCTCCTCTCCCCATGGTACCAAAGTGCATATTTATGTCAACTGCAAAAGGAATCACAAATAAATTGATGATTTTTTGAAACCAGTTCTCAAATTCCTTTATCAAAACAGAACACAAGACTGCCTATTTTTCACTGTTCAGAGAACTGTGTTTAGCCAGTGTATTAAAATGCATAAGATTATTTGCCATAACTCAAGTCAGCACTGCACTGTGCACTCCCTGTGTCCTGGTTTTAGCACAGACATTGCCAATTGCACACTGATGTTTGGTTGTTACTGAGTGATGGGTGCATGCCCTGGGCTGGGCTGGGTCGTTTGGAGGGGAAGAGCTGCTGCCATGATGGCTCAGGGCAGGAAGCAGCCACAATATGTGATGGGCTGGGCTGCAGGCCAGACATGCCTGCCCTAACTGGATCAACCAGTACTGCAGCTGACTACGGACACGCAGAAACATACAGCCTTAGTTTGGGAAAGATTCAAACACTTTATCCTCAGCCTCAGCAGCAAGAACACAGGCTGGAATCAGTATATCTGGATGCAGTACTACAGGTGAAATCTCACCAGTAGAGGGACAAGCTTATCACCCTCAACCTGCTGGCCACACTGCTTTTGATGCAATGCAGGACACAGTTGGCATTCTGGGCTGCAAGGACACATTGATGGCATATGTCCAGCTTCCCATCCACCAGCATGCTGAAGTCATTTTCAGCAGGGCTGTGGTCTATCCCTTCATCCTCCAGTTTGTATTGAGAGAGGGGATTGCTAGGACTCAGGTGCAAGCCTTGTACTTGGATTTGTTGAACCTGATGAAGTTCTCCTGGGCCCACTGCTCAAGTCTGTCTAGGTTTCTCTGGATGGCATCCTGTCCCTTGGGTGTTTTGACCTCACAACATAGCTTGGCATCATCTGCAAACTTGTTGAGAATGCACTTGATCCCACTGTCAATGTCCTTGATGAAGACATTAAACAGCACCAGTCCCAGTACTGACCTTTGAGGGACACCACTCATCACTGATCTTCATTTGGACATTGAGCCATTGACCACTACTCCGTGGATATGATCTCACAATCAGTTCCTTGTCCACCGAAGGTTCCATCCATGAAATCCATATCTTTCTAAATTGGAGAGAAGGATGTTGTGGAGGACCACGTCAAAGGCCTTACTGAAGTCCAGATATATGACATCATTGGCTCTTCCTTTGTTCTTTGACACAGTAATGCCAGTAGTGTGGTCAGGCATCATACTTCCTGGCGGCGACCTGAAAATACTTCATTGCTGAAAGCCAGGCAAGGAAGAGAAGAATGATTTCTTCCCTGAGAAAGGAAGGAAAAATATATGACTTAGGAAAGAGGATTGACACAAGGAATGAAACTCTTGTCAAAAAATGAAATACGATCTTTTGACTACATCAGGAAGCAGACCAAAGTGTCTGAGGATGAAAACCAAAAGCTGCTACTTATAGTAGCTTTCTACCCTTGAAATGAGACATTCAGCTTTCAAGGTGGATGTTTAAACCCTGAAATGAGACTCTGGCTACCAAGAATGAAGCTTTAGACCTTCCCACTGGCTCCTTGTACACTTAATGGAGGTTTTGTCTGTGAAAAGGAGGGTTTAATTAGGCTTTGAGCACTAAAAATGTGTGTTTGGTCACCAAAAGGGAGGTTCTAAACTCTCAAATAGGCCTTCGGAGCCCGACTTGAAGTTTTACTTAGCGCTGCTCAGAGCAGCTTCCATCTGTCACCTGAAACAAGGAGCCTTTCCACCAAGATCATGAGAAAGATCTCTCAGATGGAAAAAGTCCTGAGGATGGAAAAAAGTGCTGAGGAAAAGTCCCTGAGACAGTCTTGCTTCTAGCAGCGTGTTGGGTTGATTTCAGAGCCACAGCCCAACTGTGATACCCTTCATCCTCCTTCATGTGAAAGACCAAAGGGGGCAAATGAAAACTCCACCACCTTTTGCAAAACCTTTGCTGTATTTTTCTCCATCTCTTTCCACATGATCTGAAGACAGATGGATTTCTGTAAAAGGTCAACTCTTGTCAAATAATAGTGCAGGTTTTGGAGTTCCTTGCCCACACTGAGACCCTATGGGAGGCTTCAGGTCAGTACACTGAGAAAAAGGCAGCCATTTCTCTTCCTCTCTTTGCCCCTTCCCTAGAACCTCTCTAGCAGCGGTGTTTTGCTCTGAAGTTATGCCAGGCTCACATAGAAAGCCTTATATCCCTTCTCTTCCCAGCAGGGATATAAAGGTGTAACAAGCTGGAAAGAAACAGTCTCCTCTCTGTCTCAGAGCAGTCTGACAGTTAGCTAGGCTTTCCAACCACTGTCAAATCATGGGCCTTTGTATGTATGGTGTGCCAACAGAAGAGAGTAGAATGTTAGAGAATAAGTGACCTGCACCCGCTGATGCAAGAGCCCAAGGTTCCAAGGAATGTCACTCAGTAACGAGGGGGCTGTGAAAAGTACCTACTGTCCCTTTAAAACTTTTTTTTTTTACAAGATTTCACCCAAGAATGACACAGATGGGAATCATACACCCGTTTTGCAGCCTCAGGCTATCATCCGAAATCCAGGAAGAAAATTCTCTAACTCCAGTGTGGTGTTAGAAAGCTGACATTCCTTAATTCCTGACAGTACGTACCAGGCAACTTGACAAATCAAGCACGTATGCTCAGAGTTCAAGTTCTACACTTAGACAGTTAAGACATACATATGCAGTACATTGGCATACATATTTATCATTTTCCAAGAACTCATTAATATATGTTAATGTTCTTTGAGTATGTGCAGTGTGGCCTCTGGTGGTCTTAAACCACTTACTTTCTCCTCATTTTTCCATCATCAGCTTAATCACAGTGACTTTTGCCTGAATTTCAGCTGTTTTTCCCCAATTTGGCAAATTTCCGTTGCTTGTTAGGCCATAATGAGCAACATTCTACCTTAGTGCACTTTAACACAAGACAATATACGTGAAATCTGAGGAAGAACTCCTTGCACCCGGTGGGTGAAAAGATAAAAGTAGTCTATGGTGACTTAAGTGCTCCTGCTAAACCAGCTTTTATCACTCCCTCTTTTTCTTTGAGGATTATTATTTTTATATCTTAATCCTCACCTCCTTTGATCCTTCACATTTAGGAATACATTTCCAACATTTAATCATACGAGAAGCAAGGGTACATACAGCTACTACACACACTATCCCTACAAATAACTTCTTTAACCAATCCAATCCGGGAATCCTGGAAGTCATTTTGGTCCAAAGGTTGATTAAGCTCCAGCTTAAATCATTCTGGCTTACTTTATGTAGTATTTTAGTTTGATGCCACATCTCACGTATGTCTGTTTCTGTTCTACCACTCTAGTCCACGTAAACACTGCATTTGTTACTGTGCAAACCCCTCCTTGTGCAGCCAACAACACATCTAAAGCCATTCTATTTTGCAATACTGCCCTGGCTAAGCTTTAGACTTCTTCCTTTAGGCTAATAATAGTGTCCAATGTTTCATTTTCTAGGTGTTCCATAACTGCTGAGATGTTTATTATAGCCTTTTCTAGTTTGGCAACTCCTAGAGAGGGAAATAACCACCTGATGAATGAGTGAAAGCTACAAGGCCTTTCCACTAATGGATTGAGCACTTCTCTCTCAATCTTTCAGGGTACTCAGGCCTGTATTATCTCTGTTAATTGTTCTGTTACTGCAACCTCCGGCATTACTAATCCTAGGGTACATGTTCCAGCCTACCATGGGGATGATACCTTCCAAGATCTATCTCCACACAACCAGTACCATCCTTTTCCTTTAGCTGATAGCCAGTATCTACCTTTGTTTCTTTAGATGTGCTCATCTGTCATGTGTAATATCCACCTACAGTGTGGATATTTTCCCACTAGAGAACTCAGTGTACCATTAGTCCCTTCAAAGTATGCTATGGATTTGGCAACAAATAACGTATCCCAGCTTCTCTTTGGAAGTATTTCCCATAATGGCATATGGATTTGCCTCACGTTTCGGCACTTCTGTACATATCCAACAAGAACTAGAACTGCTAGCAACAGTCACCTTTTTCATCAGCTTGATATGCGTATTCTGATCTATTTGATTAGTGTAGGTAAGTATTGCTAAGATTATGATTATCATTCTAAACAAACACAATATATCCCTTAAGTATTGCTAAAAGTTCATTTTCTCTTTCAAATAATTAATATAAGCAAACAATTAATACAATTAACTTAAGGCAAACAATTACTATTACACTGCATATAATTTATCCTTGACAATTCAAGTTCATAGTACAATTTTCCCATTTTCTGGCTGCAGATTGTATTTATTTATGCAAAAGTTTCTGTTTCACTGGCGCAGTCTCTTCCACTTGCCACTGTGGGCCGGGTGCTTTCTTCGCTCTTGTATAATGAATCCAAAAGTCTACCCCCCTACCTTGATAGCAGTATGCATTGTTAATAGTACTTGATATTGTCCTTTCCACTTCTCCTGTAGTAGTTCGGAGCTCCAGGCCTGTAGATGCACCCACTTCCCAAGTCAGAACGTATGGACTGTGACTTCCAGAGTTGGTGCCGCTTGAGCCATGAACCTGTGAATGGAAGATAGGGCTTTCCCTAAAAGGATGACATATTCTTTTAGTTTTAGTTCACCCAGTTGTTTTACATCAATATGACCTGCTAATTCCTGAAATGGTCTTCCATTCATAATTTCGTATGGGCTAAATTCCTCTTCAGCGTGCAGTTTTGCCCTAACACAATGTAAGGCAAGAGGTAGGGCTTCAGGCCATTTCAACTTTGCTTCTTGACGTATTTTACTAATTTGAATTTTCAAAGTTTGAGTCATTCTTTTCACTTTTCCACTAGACTGTGATTTGTATGGAGTATGTAAATTCCTTTCCATTCCAATGATTTTTGCTTGGTTTTGAACAACTTCAGCTACAAAATGTGAACCTCTATCTGATGATATCACTATTGTTACCCCAAATCTAGGTATGAATTGTCTAAGCAAGACTTTTTCTACTTCCCTTGCTTTGTTGATGTGACAGGGATAAGCCTTGGCCATCCTGAAAAAGTATCAACCAGTACGAATGAATTTTATCTCATACACTTTTTCCCTATGCTACATGCCAAACATCCTTTCAAGGTCTTAGGCTGTTCTGTCTCCAGTGCTGCCACCAAAGGGTTCTTACACAGGAACCCACTGTTCTTACCAATCTTTGCATTATTTCTTAGCTCAAAAAAAATTTCCACATAAGGTATTTCATCCCATTTCCCTTCCCACCTAAAAAACAGTGTTAATTGCAAGATGGAATTGTAATTAAGCGATCTGCTTGCATGCTCAGAGTTCAAGTTCTACACTTAAACAGTTAAGACATACAAATGCAATACATTGGCATATATATTCATTCTTTTCCAAAAACTCATTAACAAATGCCACTGTGCTTTAAGCACGTGCAGTGTGGCCTCTGGTGGTCTTAAAACCATGTACTTCATCCCCTTTATTTCATCTTCAGCTTCTTCACCATGACTCTTGGCTGACTTTCAACTGTTTTTCCCCAATTTGGCAAATTTCCACTGCTTGTTAGGCCATAATGAGCAACTTTCTATCTTAGTGCACTTGAATCCAAAACGATATACATGAAATTTGAGGAAAAAGACTTTGCACCTGGTAGATGCAAAGATAAATCTAAAGATTTAGAATTAACACTCATTGATTCCTTATGCCAATACTGATTCGTATTGCTAAACCAGCATATATCACTATGAATCTGTCACAGCACCAAGCCTGCTGTAGTTCAGGAAGTGTTGGGCTACGCTCTCAAACACAGGGTTTAACGTGCTGAGACTGCAGCTGAACTCACTGACCATTGTGGGTCAGGACTACCTCAGGATATCCTATGATTCTATGATTCTATGCTTTTTAGAGAAAATAAGGCGCGTTTTTCTCCTCAGTTAACACATGCTGCAGGCAGGGAATAGGAGAGATGGCATCAATAATCTAACTTATTCTCTAGGAGGATTTTGCCAGTATCAAGAGAAGGGTCAACTCCCAAAATGTGAGTCTGTAAATCTACCACAGGTCTCACTTCTAGATGATAGGTAATTCCAATCTGGAAGCACCTACTGGTAATTGCCCTAAGTCAGGCACCATGTGTGTTATGTGTAGAAAGTCTCACTGCTGGAGTGACAGCTGGCATCCAGGCCAAGGCCAGACCCAAGCGTGGCCTGACTGAAGGCTCCACCCAGTCACTGCAGTGGACCAACAGGGAGCCTGGCCAAACCAGGAGGTGAGCAGAAGGCCAGGCCAGACACAGGCTGTCATTTGTAAAGATTCCCATTCACGTGACGTGCTCCAGGCTCTAGGGGACATGTCTAAGCAGAGACACATCAAGGCAAGGATGGACAACCACTGGTTACGGAGAAACCAGGGGTGATTTCCTCTGCTTCAAAAGACAATGCCTGAAAGATGAAATCTCTGCAGTGCACACTCCCCTCCAGTATCTAGAGCACTGATGGAGTCTCCCCAGCCAAAGCCATGGCTTTCTCCTTTGGCTGTCCCTATGCAGGTGGAAAAGCAACACGGAAAGGCACATTAAAGAATGCAGCAAATGTTTAATGAATCAGAGGAGAGAAATGATGTCACTTCAAGTGCAGACGTCAAATGTGGGGAGCAGCAGGAACAGACAAGATCTGTTCCCCTTTCCTATGACAGCGTTGCTGCAGGGCCCCCACTTATTGGCCAAGAGTTGTAGAGAGGCAAGTAAGTCACTTGAGGCTGGTTTTGAGGGGTACTAACAGAGATCTCTGGGGGGAAAAGACAGCAAAGATATTAGATAGGAAAAGTGAGTGAGAGAGAGTACTGGAAGACGTTCTCCATGTTGCCAATGAAGCCAGGCTGCCCCCCCCCCATTTGTCTTGCAGGGGGAAAACAGCAGCACATTTGTTCTACTATCTAGTGCTATGATCTAGTTTCCTGAGTGTCCTTGTCTGAGGCAGTGTCCAGCACCTTTAGCAGGGGGGGCACCTTCTGCCACAGTAGCGGTTGGAAATGCAGGACAGGTCGAAGCCGCCAGAGGTGATGGGCACTCCCTCAGAGCTGAGGATGCTGCCAACGGCAGCGGAGGTGGAGGATCCCACGGCGGTGTTCTGTGGGAAGGAGCTGAGGATGGGTCCAGGCAGGGTCACCACCACAGGAGAGGGCTGGATGACGATGGTGGAGGCCTGGCACTGCCTGACACAGGGCTCATTGCAGCTGCTGGCCAGAGGGGTGGGGCCGCACGGCTGGCATGGCTGGCACTGGTCACAGCAGGACATGCCTTGGGGCTGGAGTTGCACCTAGAAGAGAGGGCAGGGTAGAAGCAGAACTTAGGGATATATGAGGAGAAGACTGTCACCACACTGTGAAGGAGTCAAGGCACTTATACAGCTGGGAGTTGGAGGCTGTGCAGGGATAGTTAAGGCCTTCTTGGTCTCATCCTGCCATAGCTCAGATTGAGCCAACAGTGCCTATCCAGCTCATTTCGGTACTCTAGTCCACAAGCTACCTTCTGACAGACCCAAATTCCCTCCATGACAAATCTTGGCCCTACTTCCCTCTCTCATGACAAGCAGTCCTAAGAAAAGAGAGAGCTTCACACTCACCTGATTCCAAAGGAGAAGAAGGAAAGAGTGGTGGATGTGTGGGCAAGGAGTTGGGCTGCCTTTTATAATGGATATAAACTGCCCCAGGTCATCACTTACAGCTGTGATTATTTTCTGACAAGCCCCTCTTGAATGCAAATCATCCCAGTTAATATAGGCTGTACGCTGGCTTCCTGTGCTGTTTAATTATATTTCCAGTTTTACTATGTCCATTCCTGGCTGAAGGCATTTTTTGAGCGGCAGGAAGTGAGACCATAGCCCACAGTACTACTGGGCATCATGCACTCCAGCTGTTTCCTTTTCTGCAGCTCCTTAGGATAGCATGGCTCCTCAAGTGTATAATGCAAGGCCCAACAGAGCAGAGTCATCTAGCCAAGATCAATGACTTCTATGTCTCCTGCAAGACTCCCAGTACACACCCCATTTCTTTTCAGTGTTTCTGGGTACCATGCAACACCATGAGCTCATTTACGGCATTATCTTTGAATGAAATTTCCCCAAAATCTCTGCTCAACGGGTTTCTTGGCTAAGTATACCTTGTGCCATGTTTCTGAATGTGTCCTCCACATTTGTGCACTTGCCTGTACTGGGTCTGGCAGGGATACAACTGTCTGGCTGAGGAGAATGCATGCCCAGTGGCATGAGACAGGGGAAATGATGAGAAGCAAAATAGAAATGGCTGAAATACTGAATGCTACCTTTTCCTCAGTTCTCATGGGTGAGGCTTGTCCTCAGGCCTCCCAGGTCCCAGTGCCTTTTCACAGAATTTTAGGCAGTGAAACCATACTGCCCGTAAGGGAAGGAAACCTTATGGAAAATTTGTTCCACTTGATCACACTTGTGTCCATGAGATGGGTGGGATGCATCCAAGGGCATTTTGTTGGGTGATGCCTTTGCTCTCTGCCATCTCTCAAAGGTCACAGTAGCTAAGGGATGGCCCTCCTAGCCAGGAAAAAAACAAAACAAAACAAAACAAAACAAAACAAAACAAAACAACAGGCATCACACTTATCATCAGGAGGAAGAAGAACAATAAGGTAGGTGGAAAACAAGATGATCTGCTAGGCTCCAGCTGCTGTGACCAGTTGCTCAGAGTACAGCTGGGGACTGGATTCTATAAAAGTGTCTCTTATAGATCAGTATTTAATAGTATTTAATGTTTCCAGTAATTACCTGATGATGGGATGGTGTGCATGTGCAGTGTGTGTGTGGAGGACCCACAACTGGGAAGAGCAATCAGGATATTGTAGGGCAGGGCTGATAGTCATAGGGACCAGGACAGGCTAGAGAAACACCCTGACCAGAATCTGGTGACTACAGCACCCAGCTGCAGATTCCCTCTCTGTAACTCCTCAGGACAACAAAGAGGCTTCTCAAGTCTTACACAGAAGGCCTAATAAAGCAGACATGTCTTGTCAACATCAGTGGCTCCAGTGTCTTCTTCAGGTCTCTCAGTACATGTTCCCTCTGTGCAGTCTCTTTGAATACCACACAATGTCATTAACACATGCAAGGCCATTAGCATATGCTCGTTCTTCTGTGTGATGGATTTGCACAAATGCCTGTGGGTGCTGATTTGTCCCCCCATCAGCCTTTCGCAGAGCATTGCAGAGCCTGTCCCTCCAGCCAACCCCAGCAGCACCCAGAAGAGCCTTCACCACCTCTTTCCCCATGCCCCCACACTCATTTAACCACAATATAGGGAACTGCCTCCTTCAATGTCACCATGCTCTTCCCAACCACATTTTTTGGACTTGATCATCTCATGGCACTGGGTAGGCTTGTAGAAGGCCAGTTACTGTATCTGCACAGGTCAAGGCATACTCTTATAGAATCACAGAATTGTTTGAGTTGGAATGGACCTTGTGCCTGGGAAGATCATGGAGCAGATCCTCCTAGAAGACATGTTAAGGTACATACGTGACAAGGAGGTGATCCAAGACAGCCAGCATGGCTTCACCAAGGGCAGATCTTGCCTGACCAATCTGGTGGCCTTCTATGATGAAGTGACGGCATCGGTGGATGGGAGGAGGGCGATGGATGTCATCTACTTGGACTTCTCCAAAGCCTTTGACAGGGTCCCTCACCACATCCTTCTCTCCAAATTGGAGAGGTATGGATTTGAAGGATGGACTGTTTGGTGGGTTAAGAACTGGTTGGCTGGTCGCAGCCAAAGGGTTGTGATCAATGGTTCTATGTCAGGGTGGAGGCCGGTCACGAGTGGTGTCCCCCAAGGCTCAGTCCTGGGACCGGTGCTCTTCAATGTCTTTATCAATGACATAGACGATGGAATCGAGTGTACCCTCAGCAAGTTTGCAGATGACACCAAGCTGAGCATTGCAGTCGATACATTGGAAGGAAGGGAAGCCATCCAGAGGGACCTGGACAGGCTGGACAAGTGGGCCCATGAGAACCTAATGAGGTTCAACAAGGCCAAGTGCAGGGTGCTGCACTTGGACCAGGGCAATCCCAGGTATTTATACAACCTGGGGGAAGAAGTACTTGAAAGCAGCCCTGCGGAGAGGGACTTGGGGGTCCTGGTGGACCAGAAGCTGGACATGAGCCAGCAGTGTGCACTGGCAGCCCGGAGGGCCAACTATGTTCTGGGCTGCATTAAAAGAGAAGTGGTCAGCAGGGAGAGGGAGGTGGTGGTCCCCCTCTACTCGGCTCTTGTGAGGCCCCATCTGGAGTACTGTGTCCAGGCCTAGGGCCCCCAGCACAAGAAGGACGTGGAGCTCTTGGAATGAGTGCAGAGGAGGGCGACCAAGATGATTAGAGGGCTGGAGCACCTCTCCTATGAGGAAAGGTTGAGGGAACTGGGCTTGTTTAGTTTGGAGAAGAGAAGGCTCCGAGGAGACCTCATTGTGGCCTTCCAGTACTTGAAGGGAGCGTATAAACAGGAGGGGGATAGATTGTTTGTGAGGGTGGATAGCGATAGGACAAGGGGGAATTGTTTTAAGCTGAGACAGGGGAGATTTAGGTTAGATATTAGGAGGAAGTTTTTCACACAGAGGGTGGTGACACACTGGAACAGGTTGCCCAGGGAGGTTGTGGATGCCCCGTCCCTGGAGGCATTCAAGGCCAGGCTGGACGTGGCTCTGGGCAGCCTGGTCTAGTGGTTGGCGACCCTGCACTTGGCAGGGGGGTTGAGACTTGATGATCTTTGAGGTCCTTTTCTACCCAAGCCATTCTATGATTCTATGATTCTATGATTCTATGATTCTATGACCTTTAAAAATTATCTAGTCCAACTCTCCTGCAATGAACAGGGACATCTAGATCATGGTGCTGTTCTCTCAAGTGCATTAGAGAGAAATAGTGGGGGAGAAAGTAAGATTTAAGAAGAGAATCTGAGCTGCTCTGGATGCAGTGATTACAGCTGCCTGCTATTTCTCCATCAGGGATACTGAACAGAGAAGCAGTGTGGCCCTGAAGGCAGAGTCTCACAGGAGAGAAGAGAAAAAAAGAATCTGAGAAAGCAATAGCAGTTTAAATTGAAAAGGTGAAACATATTTTTCTGCCTCTAGGAGGGTAAATTAAAAGTCAGATCATACTACAATGTTACTGCTTTCCCAGCCCACTCCCAGACCAGCCACAATAGGCATTTAAGAGCAGGGAAAGCCCTAGGGGAGGAGAACTGTGAGCCTCCCCAGTTCTCCACAAGCTCAGCTTGGGACATGAGCCCAAGCTCACACTCCATGAAGTGGGAAGCCTGTGGGTCCAGGAAAGACAAAGGGGCTGTGACAGCTCCTGCATCACGCCCTCAGAAAGCTAGCATGGTCCTAGCACCATTTCTGTGCACACAATAGAAGGAGGCCTGGCCTGCATAGCATAGGCTTATTATTTTCTGCTGAGCTGCTTCTGTGGAAGACAGCCCACAGCTGTTATGCTTTCCTGTCATTATTCCTGCCCAGATGCAAGGCCTTGCTCCTGCTCCTGTGGAACTACCTGTGATTCTGGTCAGGGTGTTTCTCTAGCCTGTTCTGGTCCCTATGACTATAAACTCTGCCCTACAATGTCCTGATTGCTCTTCCCAGTTGTGGGTCCTCCACACACATGCTGTACATGCACACCATCCCATCATCAGCCAATCCATTATTCAGCAACAACCAAATATTGGCATGCAATTGGCAATGTCTGAGCTGAAGCCATAGCATGGAGAGGACAAAGTGCCATGCTAACTACAGAGCTGAATCTTTTGCCCAAATTGATGTTTATTGCCCAGAAATGCTATGGTCTCACTTCCTGCCGCTCAAAAAATGCCTTCAGCCAGGAATGGACATAGTAAAACTGGAAATATAATTAAACAGCACAGGAAGCCAGCGTACAGCCTATATTAACTGGGATGATTTGCATTCAAGAGGGGCTTGTCAGAAAATAATCACAGCTGTAAGTGATGACCTGGGGCAGTTTATATCCATTATAAAAGGCAGCCCAACTCCTTGCCCACACATCCACCACTCTTTCCTTCTTCTCCTTTGGAATCAGGTGAGTGTGAAGCTCTCTCTTTTCTTAGGACTGCTTGTCATGAGAGAGGGAAGTAGGGCCAAGATTTGTCATGGAGGGAATTTGGGTCTGTCAGAAGGTAGCTTGTGGACTAGAGTACCGAAATGAGCTGGATAGGCACTGTTGGCTCAATCTGAGCTATGGCAGGATGAGACCAAGAAGGCCTTAACTATCCCTGCACAGCCTCCAACTCCCAGCTGTATAAGTGCCTTGACTCCTTCACAGTGTGGTGACAGTCTTCTCCTCATATATCCCTAAGTTCTGCTTCTACCCTGCCCTCTCTTCTAGGTGCAACTCCAGCCCCAAGGCATGTCCTGCTGTGACCAGTGCCAGCCATGCCAGCCGTGCGGCCCCACCCCTCTGGCCAGCAGCTGCAATGAGCCCTGTGTCAGGCAGTGCCAGGCCTCCACCATCGTCATCCAGCCCTCTCCTGTGGTGGTGACCCTGCCTGGACCCATCCTCAGCTCCTTCCCACAGAACACCGCCGTGGGATCCTCCACCTCCGCTGCCGTTGGCAGCATCCTCAGCTCTGAGGGAGTGCCCATCACCTCTGGCGGCTTCGACCTGTCCTGCATTTCCAACCGCTACTGTGGCAGAAGGTGCCCCCCCTGCTAAAGGTGCTGGACACTGCCTCAGACAAGGACACTCAGGAAACCAGATCATAGCACTAGATAGTAGAACAAACGTGCTGCTGTTTTCCCCCTGCAAGACAAATGGGGGGGGGGGCAGCCTGGCTTCATTGGCAACATGGAGAACGTCTTCCAGTACTCTCTCTCACTCACTTTTCCTATCTAATATCTTTGCTGTCTTTTCCCCCCAGAGATCTCTGTTAGTACCCCTCAAAACCAGCCTCAAGTGACTTACTTGCCTCTCTACAACTCTTGGCCAATAAGTGGGGGCCCTGCAGCAACGCTGTCATAGGAAAGGGGAACAGATCTTGTCTGTTCCTGCTGCTCCCCACATTTGACGTCTGCACTTGAAGTGACATCATTTCTCTCCTCTGATTCATTAAACATTTGCTGCATTCTTTAATGTGCCTTTCCGTGTTGTTTTTCCACCTGCATAGGGACAGCCAAAGGAGAAAGCCATGGCTTTGGCTGGGGAGACTCCATCAGTGCTCTAGATACTGGAGGGGAGTGTGCACTGCAGAGATTTCATCTTTCAGGCATTGTCTTTTGAAGCAGAGGAAATCACCCCTGGTTTCTCCGTAACCAGTGGTTGTCCATCCTTGCCTTGATGTGTCTCTGCTTAGACATGTCCCCTAGAGCCTGGAGCACGTCACGTGAATGGGAATCTTTACAAATGACAGCCTGTGTCTGGCCTGGCCTTCTGCTCACCTCCTGGTTTGGCCAGGCTCCCTGTTGGTCCACTGCAGTGACTGGGTGGAGCCTTCAGTCAGGCCACGCTTGGGTCTGGCCTTGGCCTGGATGCCAGCTGTCACTCCAGCAGTGAGACTTTCTACACATAACACACATGGTGCCTGACTTAGGGCAATTACCAGTAGGTGCTTCCAGATTGGAATTACCTATCATCTAGAAGTGAGACCTGTGGTAGATTTACAGACTCACATTTTGGGAGTTGACCCTTCTCTTGATACTGGCAAAATCCTCCTAGAGAATAAGTTAGATTATTGATGCCATCTCTCCTATTCCCTGCCTGCAGCATGTGTTAACTGAGGAGAAAAACGCGCCTTATTTTCTCTAAAAAGCATAGAATCATAGAATCATAGGATACCCTGAGGTAGTCCTGACCCACAATGGTCAGTGAGTTCAGCTGCAGTCTCAGTACATGGCTAATGCAAAATTGAATCCCGGATCTGAGACCGTTATCCAAATACTTCTTGAACTCCTGCTGGTTTGGCGCTGTGTCTACTTTGCAGGTGAGCCTGTTCCAGTGCCTGAACAATGATAGCGTCACCTGCAAAACAAATTTTAGTAAATATTGCAAGAAAGCTGTTCAGAAAATGGGAATGACAGAGACATATGAAGCACAAGTTGAGAATACCTTCTGGTGAGTAAAAGGAAAGGTAGCAGGGAGAACTGCAAAGATGATGCTGATGTCAGAAATTACCATGAAAAGATGAGTGCTTTGGATGATGAAGATAAGAACCATAAATTCAAAGGTTTCAATCAGCATTGGTTGTAGCCCCACACCCCAGCCTTAGAAGAGGCCCCAAATCACAGTAGAAACAGACAATGATGTTCCTTCTACCCAGTCTATACCAATACAATAAGAAAAACATAGAGATCCTCAGGTGCTGGTCACTTATCCCTTTGACAAAAGTGAGGCCATCAGGATTAGGAAAGACATGGAGCAGATAATCACAAACAGGACCATGTGCCACCTGGGATGCTTTGTTGAGCTCTGGAGGATGAACTCAGTCACAAATATTCTGTTTTCTTTTGCAAGGGCTCTATGATTTCAGAGGGAGATGATGTCATAGTGAGGTTTTATAGTTGAATAAGAGCAGCAGCAAGCTTCAAAAAGGATAAATTTTCCTGGCTTATGTGGCTCTTCTCATGGCCTCTGCTGATCACTGCTAGTATCAGTCTCTCCATTCTCTGTCACTTGTTCCACAGAGACAGGTATAGAAAGATTTGACCATCCTTCTCCTGGTATCCATTCAGCCATTCTTTACTTCATGACCCTTCCTGGAAGTGAGCAACAAATTAAAGTCTCTAAAGTACAGGATTGTTTTTTTGTTCCTGATATTCTCTTTTGTATCAGCTTCCAGTAAGTCAGATTAGTTTTCTGTGGCAGAACTCTGTCTTGCAGTGAAAGACATAGGAATACTTTCTGTTACTGTCCTTCTCCACGTTGATGGAATAGATAAAAACAAACACATGCAAATGTACACAGATTTCAGGTGGGGTAGGAACAAAGGCCAAGGTAAGGATGTGAGAGAGAAAGCTTGTGTAGAAGGGAGATCTTCCACTTCTGCACATAGCTGCCATTTCCAGAGAATTTTGGATTCTTCCAAGCCTCCCTAATGCTTCTGAGGAGGTTTTTCCAGCATCCTTTGAGGAAAATAATATATGCTCTATGATGAGTGGGAAGTGTAATTGGGACCATGGCCAGTCCTGGCCACATCTCATCAGGTTCAGAGTATCAAGGCAGCAGGGCTGAGGGAGTCTAAAGAGAAGCACAGCAGAAAATGTGTGGGTGGTCATATTTCCTGGAGCAGTACATGCATTTAAGGAAGCAGGGATTATAGGCAGTTTGGCAACAGTAGCAGAGGATCACTCTGGGGAACTCAGAAAAAGATCTGTAATGTCTCCAAAGAGAAATTTTCATCTGGCAAATGCCAAATCATTTTGCCTAGGCATGTTTTTTAAGGGAAAGATTTTCAAAGAGTGTGTGTGTTTCTCCCTGTGGGGTGATAGGAAGTGATGCTGGAGTTCCCCTGATTTCCCTCGGGCTATGGGGTCCTGAAAAAGAAAGTTTTCTGCACTTCATCCAAGCCTGAACGATGTGGAAGGGCTGTTCCTGCAACACCTCTCCTTATGAGGTGGCATTTGGGAAATGATTCCTGGGCTGGTTTTGGGTGGTGACGCAGTTGGGGTTGTCCCAGGACATTTCCAGTGTCACTGATGTTTTGTTGAAGCCATTGGCCCCAGTGTCAACAAATCCCTCCTAATGGTCTCTCTAGGCATTCTGTCTTCTCCCAGTTGCTGCATCCCGTGAGAAAGAGCCCTGTGAATCTAACAGTTACTTCATCCCAAGGAGCCAGCAGAGTATCATAGAATTATTCTTTTACCCGTTTCAGGAGCTGGGATGTTGTCATGGAAAGGGATGAGCCCCTGGGAGCTGCTAAAAGGAACAAAGAAATGACTAGGGGCTCTGGGCCAGCATCACTTGCCTGTGCTGGACACACTGAACAACTGAAAATGAGTCTTCTGCAATCACCGACTCATTCCTGGACCAGAAATTCTGGGGCTTCTCAATTCCATCACTCAGAAAAAGAGTTCAGCAGGGAAAGGGTGTAGCAAAAGCCAGAAAATTAGAAGGCAGTCTAAGTGGAAACAGCCACACAGCCCGTGTCATTAGCTGGGATGTTTTCCATGCATTACACGAGCTACAGAGAATGGTCACTTCTGTGTATGATACCCCCGGGCCCAGGGCAGTTCAGGGCCAACACAGTAAGAAACAGGTATCCTGTCTGGATGAAGCCAAGAAACCCTCTTACCTCTCTGAGATATGCCCTGCTATGACCAGTGCCTGCCATGCCCATTCTGTGGTACAACCTCACCAGCCAACAGCTGAAACTAACCCTGAGTCAGGCAGGGCAAAAACCGTACTGTTATAATTAGAGCCCTTCCCATGACAGTGGCCCTGCCTGGCCCCAGCCTCATCTCTTACCTGCAGAACTCCATTGTGGGACCCTCCACCTCTGCTGCAATTGGCAGCATCCTTAGCTATGATGGATTCCCTATCACCTCTGGGTGCTTTGACCTTTCCTGCATTTTCAGGCACTGCTATGGAAGAAGGTGCCCCCCATGCTGAATATTATGTTCCCCATCACTTATTCTTTTCTCTCTCTTCCTTGTATTCCATTCTTTTGGATATATAATGTCTCAAAGCCAACCTGGGTGATCTGCTGCCCCTCTGCCTCTGCGGGACTGATAGATGGATATTCTATAGGACCTCTACTATGCGTGATGGGCACATAGTTTTGGCATGACTGCATGACAGTATCCCCTAGAAGAAAAGTCATTTCCCTCTTCAGTGTCATTAATGTTTTTTGCATCCCAGCCTCTGCCTCCATGAGATCCTTTTCATGGTAGTCTCAAGTTTCTGGGAATGACGGGCAGCCTCTTCTGCCTCCTTCTCCTGAGAGGTGCAAGGGAACAAGGAATGAGGGTTGCAGTCAGTCTGTAATGCTTTGTGTCTGACACCCTTTGTTATCACTCTCTAATCCTGTTCCAGTACGAGTCCCGCATGGGAGGCTGCTCTCACTAGACCTCCTAATTTATCACAGGCTCCTGTCCATAGACTGCAGCATGGGCATCTGCTCTGCAGTGGTTACACCACAGGCTGCAGGGGAACTTCTGCTCTGCTGCCTGAAACATCTTCCTCCCTCCTTCACTGACCCTAGTGCCTATGGAATTGTTTCTCTCTACATTTTCTCTCACCTCTCTCCCAGTTGCTTTGGCAAAGTATTTTTCCTCTTTTAAATATGTTTTCTGAGAAGTGTAACCAGTATCACCCATAGACTCAGTTTTGGCCAGCAGTGGGTCCCTTTTTGAGCCAGCTAGAACTGGCCCTTATCTCACTTGAGGCAGCTTCCGATATCTTCTCGTGAAGGCCTCCCTTACACACATGCACACACACACACACACACCCTCTTTTGCTACTGAAAACCAGGCCCCAGGTTCCGTTACCCATCTTTGGCTCAGAATTTACATACAGCCTTTCCTCCCACTCAAGAGTTAGCCCGGTCTGAAATATGCCAGCAAATTCCCATACACACCCATGCACATCATGTGAAATTCACTAAGGAAAACTTAAAACACGCTGAAGTTCCTTCACCTCCTAGTCCTTAGACCTCTCACATATACATGTGCAATGTGTGGGCAGCAGTGACTGATGGCAAGTTGTGAGCCCTGGGACACCTCCTTCCTTCTCCAGCCACTGGCACCCAGATCTCTCCTTCACACCACTCTCTCCACCTACTGGCCTAGACCTTGAGACACTCACATATGAGAAAGAGAGCAAAATTACAATGCCACACAGACAAGACAGGACTTCAGAAGAAGACAGGATGTCTGTCGTGGTCAGGTACAGGTACAGGGTTCATCCCAGCAGGCGTACTGACTGGCTCCTGCTTGTGTACAACTGGCCCTTTTTGTCCTCTCTCCACTGCACTGCACCCCCCTTGTTCCTTCCCACTCCACCCTTTCCCACACCTCTGACTTCTTCTAAGCATTCCTTAAAAGCTCTGCCTAGACTCAGAGGCCCCAGTCAAGGAGAAGTTGAAGATGAGATGTTCCAACTTAGAAGATAAGGAAGATATGCAGGATAGCCTAGGACAGGACAGTGTGGGGAGAGTCAAGTGCTAGACAGAATGAATGTACTAACTTTGAAGTATTGCCTCCCCATCAAAAAGCAAACAGGACAGATGTCGGCGCTTAATCCAGTTAGAGAATTCTCTCAGTCATTGTAGCATCAGAATAATAAGCACCCTTTATTGTGTTCAACATACATCTTATATATCCTCCACTCGCAAGCAGTAAATCCACTAACAGTTAATTGGCTTCAAGTTCTTCCAAACAACAGTGATAACAGACAAAAGGTTCCTTAACTCTCCCAGATGTGACAAGATTAACTGCGCATACCAAAAGAGCATCCTGTTTACCCTTTAGCCCTGTCTGCTCTCTATCTTACTTCACAGACTCCCATGGCCTCATAGCAATAAGGTCTGTTGCAGAGTCTGTTGAGCTCCTTGGTGTTACATCTCCCCCCACAGACAGATATGCTGACTTTGAAATATCTTCTACTCCTATCAAGGTACAAAGCAGAGCAGATGTGCAAACTCTGAATTACTGGAGATATTTCAAAGTACAAAACATACCAAAACACAACAGTTTGTTAATAGTCCTTATATGGAGATGTATCTTGGTAACAGCGTCAGGAAGATTGTGAGCCTGAGACGCTTGACCAATGAGCACCAGGGGAGTGTCCACCTGCGTCTGGACTAGGGTATATAATGTACGAATTTTACTAAGTGCACAATTTCTTCCTTGCCAATAGGGGGGGTGTGCCCGTTACTGCAATAATGAATAAACTTTGCTGCTATTACTAAGATCTTTGCCTGAGCAGAAATCTTTGAATTTGAGTGTTTCTCACAATCCTCAGCAAGTTTGGAGATAACACCAAGCTCCACGGTGCAGTTGATATGAAAGAAAGAATGGATGCCATCCAAAGGGACCTGCACAAGCTTGAAGTATGAGCCCATATGAACTTGATGAAGTTCAGCAAGACCAAGTACAAAGTGTTGCACTTGTGTTGCGGAAATCCCATGTATCTATACAGACCGAGAGAAGAACTCCTTGAGAGCAACCCTGCCAAGAAGGACTTAGGGGTCCTGGTAGATGAAAAACTGAACATGAGCCAGCAGTGTGCACTTGCAGCCCAGAAGGCCAAAAGTATCCAGGGCTGGATGAAAAGAGGGGTGCCCAGTAGGGCAAGAAAGGTGATTGTCAGCCCCCTCTGGAATATTGTATTCAGATCTGCAGCCCCAGATATAACCTTTCACTGAGTGAGTGGGGAAGTGCTGGTATTGACAGCCCACAGATTTTGTAGGTGACCTATCCCTGGAGATGTTCAAGGCTAGGTTGGATGGGGCCCTGGGCAAGTTGTTCTCATGCCTGATTTAGCAGTTGTCATACCTGTCCTCAGTATGGCATTTGAAACTAGATGATCTTTGAGATTCCTTCCAACCCAAGAAATTTCATAATCACTACATCCAAGGCTGACTTTGACATTCACATTTCCAACAAAACCCTCCTTGCTGATGAGAAAGTGTCCTGCATAAAGATGTTTCCTTTCACATGACACAGCAAGGTAAAGATTGCTGGTTTTATGTTATAGAGTAACTAAGGATTTCTTCCTCATCTTTAAGAGACAGTGTGTGAAAGATTAATCTTTTCAGTGTGTCCCACCTTCCAGTGCCTAGAGGATTGATAGAGTGACCTCAGCTAATTCCCACCAAAGCAAATGTTTTCTCTGAAGGCCATTTCTATGCAGTTGTAAAGGTCACATGGAGAAAAACTCAAGAATAAACCGAAGTGAAAGCCTCAAGTGTGGAAAGTAGCAGGAGAAGAGAAGACACTGTTACCCCTTAAATAGTGGAGTTTCTTCAGGGCATCCATCTACCAGGCACAAAAATGGAGAGAGGTAAGTAGGTCAGTCCAGATTGTTTGTAGGTGTATCTAAAACAGATCTTTGAGGAAAAAAGACTGTAAAGAAAACTGAGAGTGAGTGGAAGAGAGTAATGGTAGACATTGGCCATGTTGTCAGAGAAAGCAAGGTAGACATTTCCTCCCATGTACAACCATCCAACCCATTGCTTCTCCCCTGAGCAGGTCATCTATCAAATCCACATCTCTCTATCCCTCCAGAGGATGAAAATCCCCCTTCATGTCCTCACCTTATCCCCTGCCCACAAAGAGGGAGAGTAGCCAGCAGATCCTCCAAGAAGGCTTTTGGAGTCTTCAGTTTTTCAAGGACACAAGACACGGAAGGGAGAAGAGAGTGCAGAAGGCAGGGAAATTTCAAATCTGAAAACTGTAGTCATGTTTTCAGAGAGCCCTAGCTGACATCCTTTAGAAGAGAGAACTTGTCACTCAGCCTTTCTGACATCTGTGACCAGGATCTTAGTCCTCTGTCCAGCAACATCTTCTGGGTTCGCAGGGGACCTGGTCTGGGCTCTCATCAGTGGCTTTAGCACAGTGGGGACCTGTCTGTTGCAATAACATTTGAAAATGCAATGGAGCTCACAGCACCCGGGGCTGATGAGGACTCCATCACTGCTGAGGATACTGCCAATGGCAGAAAAAGTGGAGGATCTCACAGTGATGCTCTGCAGGAAGGAGCTGTGGATGGGGGAAGACAGGACCACAATCACAGGCGGGGGCACAGTAATGATGGCGGAGTTCTGGCACTGCGTCATTGCAGCTTTTGACCAGCAATATCAGGCCACAAAGCCTGCATGACTGGCACTGGGCATGGCAGCACTGGTTATAGTGGGACATGGATCAGGGCTGAAGTTGTACCTGGGAGACACAGCATGGAGAACGCAGAGGACAGGGACATGTGAGGAGCAGTCCATCACCCTCTCATGAGCACACCAAAGAAACATCTTTGTTGGCTGGTAGAATCACAGAATTTTAGGAGTTGGAAGGGACATCTGGACATCATCTAGTTCTACTGCCATGCTAAAGCAGGTGGCATAGATCAGGTCAAACAGGAAAGCATCCAGATTTTTTTTTTTTTAATATCTCCAGAGAAGGAGATTCCAAAAGCTATCTGGGCAGCTTGTTCCAGTACTCTGCTCTCTCATGCTCAAAGTAAATAATTTTTTCCCATGTTCAGATAGAGCTTCTTGTGTACGACTTTGTGGCTGTTCCCACCTGTCCTGTCACTGGGCACCACAGAAAAGAGCCTGGCCTCCTCCTCTTGAATCCTGCCCCCATCTTCTTGACGCCTGCCCATTAGATATTTTTAAGCATTGATAAGATCCTCTCTTAGTCTTCTCCTGGATAAACAGTCCCAGTACTCTCAGCCTTTTCTCCTAAGGAAGATGTATGTGGCCCTATAAAAGTGCACAAATGGTCAAAATATTGCATTTGCATCATGCAGAAATGATCTGAAGGGACTGGCCAGATGCAACAAGGCTGCTGAGAGATCTCTCAGTGGAAAATCCATCTCAGCCAAGCCCCACAGAGGCATGATCAGAAAAGAAGGTGGGAGAAGGGTCAAGGAATTTGGCTGCCTTTTATGGTGACCCTGCACTGCCCCAATCCCAGACACAGCCTTCATGGAACGGACAATTTCCTAAGGTGCTTGTGATGAATGGAAAACAGCCAATGACGTGAGCTGTGTGGCTGCTTCCCTTAATGCTGCTTGTTCATTTCCTGGCTTATGCCATACCCATTCCCTCATGGAAGCTTCTTCTGAGTGCTGAGATTGAGAGGCCCCAGCATTTCTGGGCCAGGAATGAGTCAGTGATGGCAGGGGACTCAGCTCAAGTGCTGAGGTGGATCCATCTCGGGCAAGTGATGCTGGCCTGGGGCTACCCCGCATGCACATTTGCCATGTCTTCCTCTTTTTCTCCATCCCAGCTTTCTCCGGTGTTCTTATGTGTTTGGATGCCCAGGCCAGTTACCTGAATGGCTGTGTTTAAATTGTCTTTCTCATCAGATTGCCCATTGGATAAGTTGTGTGACCTCCTTTGGCTCCTCTCACTGGGCTGTCCCTGCACATCTGCAAACTGTGCTGTTAGCTCATCTGGAGCCTTGTCCTGCTCAGAGCACTGCAGCCTCGCCCTGCCAGAAAGGTCCCCAGCGCCTCCTCAGTCAGCTCCTGATGGCCTCATCCCCTGCCTCTCCAGCTACGTGTGTGCACAAACATGGGTGATGGGTGCATGCAAATATGTACCGGAAGTGAGCATGAGATTTTTTTCTGTGTGTGAATTGTTTGCATGTGCATTTGTGAATGCGTTGATGTAACAATGCCTTTGTGAAGGCACAGGTATGTTTGTGTGCACAATACATGGTATGTGCTAGTGCACATGTGCACAGAATTAGCCTGACCCTGTGCACAGGTCCAGCAGGTCCCAAGGCCTATGATGTTCCCTCTGTGCGCTGCTGTCAGGCTGTGGTGCAAGCTGAGCACCTCATAGTCTGAGGAGGTGTAGGGAAGGCCGACGTGTTTGATTTTAACTGATTAGTGCCTTCAGCCTAGAACTAGTCTTTCTCTGAAGCCTCCCAGCAAATCCCAACACCCATCTGCTTCCATAAGACCATCCCGTCTCCTGGTTCAGGTGGAAAGAAGCTTCTATGGGAATTAGCTGGCTCCTTTGGGATGAAGTAGTCCTATTTTCAGAGGGCTGATTTAAGAGGATGCCGCAGCTGGGAGAGAAGGAAATACCTAGAGACCAGTAGGAGGGACATGGTAAGACTGTGTCTGGGGCCAATGGCTTCAAAAAACAGCAGTGACTCTGGAAATCTTAGAGCCATGGCAAAGGAGAAGAGGACATTGGTGACCAAATCTATATTTCTGGGCTTAAACAGAGCACCTCAGGTGGCACACGGTCCTGCTTGTCATTATCTTTTCCATGTCTCTCCTAATCTTGATGGGAATGGCCTCACCTTTGTCAGTGTGGGAAGTGAAAAGCACCTGAGGATCCCAGTGTACATCTCCTTAGCAAGCTCATCTTCTAGGAGATCTGGTATATAATTGTTCCCAAAACTCTGGAGAATTTCTGTGTCATCAGGAGAAACATTTGTGTTTCCAGGTCATCTGGGAATCTCAGAATGTCTAGTCTTCTCAGTGTTTCTCTTTGACTGACATACAAAATATATTGCATAATGTCAGGAATATCATTCTCCATTTCTCCATTCTTATCCTGGCCTTTACCACAGGAACTTGATGGTTCCTATCCTTATAGTCCAAAGTACTCTGCTTTTCATGGCAGTTTCTGACATCTGCATCATCTTCAGAGTTCTCCCTGCTCCCTCTCCTTTCACCAGAAGGCATTCTCCACTTGTGCTTCCATCACACCATGGTTCCCATTTTTTTTTATGAGACTTCTTGAAATAGATACAAAAGAATGTGTTGCAATTGAGACAGCACTCAACAGGTTTGTGGTTGAGTATTTCATTAAGCCTGTGTGGAGAAAGGATACGGAGACAATGATTCTTATCTGTTTGTCTGTTCTACCTCAGGGTATTCTATGATTCTATGATTCCCTACATTTCACAGTTGATGAGACAAGCTGTGGACATTGTGTTTTTTTTTTTAATTAAAAAATGTCCCAGGAGTGGCTTGGCTGAAGGACCGACTGCAAGTTGCTAGGTGGAAAACTGCAGGAAAGGCAAGGCACAGGGAACGTGTGGATTCTCTCATCTTGGGAACTGGGCCAAGTAAGATACAGTGCTGAGGAGTGCTATGGTTGGGACACCTCCACCTGGAACACCATCCAAATCCAGCCCTGCCATCATCCTCCTAATGCAACCTCACTAGAGACCTCCAAGCAGCAGCCCTTCTGCACTTTTGAGGCTTGGCTGAAGTGCAGGAGATCTGACTGCAGGTGCACAGAGCCTGGGGGAAAGCAGGGGAATTCCGGTATCAATTTACATCACTCCACAGGGAGAAATATATGCTTGCTATGCTTGAAAATCTTTCCCTTAAAAAACATGCCTAGACAAAATGGTTTGCCATTTGCCAGATTTAACCTTTCCTTTTGAAAAATTACAAGTATTTGTTCTAATTATCCAGTGAGATCCAGTACTAATTCTAGTTAGCTTTTGCTAACTGTTAGAGAAGCTACTCTTCTTTCAGAGAATATGCTATGTCCAGGAAACATCATTGCCCACACATTTTCTGCAGTGCCTTTCTTTAGACTCCCTCAGCCCTGCTGCCTTGATGCTCTGGCCCTGATGAGATGGGGCAGAGACTAAGCATGGTCTTCCATCCCTACCCATCATGCAGAATATTTTATTTCCCATGGGAATAGTGCTGAAATCATGCCCTCTCAGTTTGGGCCTGGTGAACAGACACTTGCTGGGTCAGTAAGACACCCCATGCACTCCTGAGCCTCCAAACTTACCTGGGCACAGAGCTCTCGCTCCGCTCTTTCTGAAGTGTGCACCTTCTGTAATTGTAATGCACAAGTGGCTTGTGAAGGTTGTCGGTTCAGCAAATCTTACTGGAACTGGGAAAGAGACATCTTGTCAGAGTAGCTTCCCTGAGAAACTGCTGTCCTGGAGAAATGCAGAGGTGCTCAGGATGTTCTGCTCCCCCTGTTGCCAAGATCTCCAGAGGCCTTGGCCCCTCACTGACCATCTCTTGCCCAGCTCCTCCTCACTGGGGTACAGCTCTGTTTTGTGACTGCATTTCTGGCACTTGCCTGGGGAAAAGGGAGCTTGGTTTTTCTGATTGAAGTAATTATATCTTGTCTTATTGCTAATTACCTGGGAAAAGAGAATGACCTCCACCTTGCTACAACATCCTTTCAGACAGCTGTAGAGAGTGATAAGGTGTCTCCTGAATCTCCTGTTCTCCAGACTAAACAGTCCCACTTCCCTCATCTGCTCCTCATCAGACTTCACAGCTTCACTGCCCTTCTTTGGACATGCTCCAGGACCTCAAGGTCTTTCTAGTAGTGAGGGGCCAAAACCTTCCCAAGATTTGGCATGAAACAGAGCTGATAGCAGCTGAGACCTCCATTTGGAAAAGGAGGTGGACAAGAAGGGGCTTCACACTCACCAGGTTCCCACAAAGAAGGCTGCAAGAATGGTGGATGAGAGGGCAAGGAACTGCACTGCTGGACCCAAGCTGACCCATGTCCAGAGGCATCACTTCTAGTAGTAATTGTTTTCTGACCATCTCCTCTTGAATGAGGAGATAATGGTATAGATACAGATAGTGATAGAGACTGCACATTAGTTTCCAGTTCTATTTAATTTCCTTTCTGGCTTTATGCTGTGTTTGTTCCTTGCTGGAGGCATCTTATGAGTGGCAGGAAGAGAGACTCAGGCTTTTCCAGGCACTATACATCAATTTGGGCAAAAGATTCAGCTGCTGCACTGGAAGAGTCCAGTAAAGGGAAGTGATGTCAGCCTGGGTCACTCCTCAGGGGCTCCTTGGGGCCCTTTTGGAAGAACTGGCCCAGATCCTGGGTGTGACCCAATCCCGCCTCACACTGCTCTCAGGAAAGTTCTGTTGTGACCAGCTAGTCAGAGCACAGCTGGGGACTGGTATCTATAAACGGGACTCTCAGGGATCAGTGCAGGACCAATAGTGTGTAATTCTCTATTAATCTTTAAATGACTGGATGGAGGGCACTCTCAGCATGTATGTGGAGGAGCCCTATTTGTGAAAAGAAGTCAGGATATTGTAGGGTAGGGCTGCAAATCACAGGGACCAGGACAAGCTGGTGAAATACATTGACCAGGATCACAGGTAGTTCAACAGGACGAGGAGTAAGGCCTTGCATCTGGGCAGGAATAAGGACGGGAAGGCATAACCACAGTGGGCAGTCATCCTCAGAAACAGCTCAGCAGAAAGCAATAAGCCTATGCTATGCAGGCCAGGCCTCCTCCTGTTGAGTGCCTGGGAATGAGGGTTTGATGCAGGAGCCGGGACAGCCCCTTTGCCTTTCCTGGGCACACGGGCTTTTCACTTCATGAAGTGTGAGCATGGGCTCATGGCCCCAAGCTGAGCTTGTGGAGAGTCAGAGGGGCTCATGGTTCTCCTCCCCTAGGGCTTTCCCTGCCGTCAGATGCCTGTGCTGGCTGGCCTGGGTGTGGGCAGGAAAAGCAGCAGCACTGTAATAGGATCTGACTTTTGATTTACCCTCCTAAAGGCAGCAAAAGATGTTTCCATGTTTTGCACCTTGTCAATTAAAACTCCCATTGCTTTCTCAGATGCTTTTTTTCTCTGCTCTGCTGTGTGACTCTGCCTTCAGGGTCCTCATCAAACGGGATGAGAGAAAAGAGGGAAGCGATCATGAAGCGTACAGAGACAGACACCAGAGGAAGACACAGAAACAATAAGAAGAAATGAATCTCTCCATT
>NW_018364570.1:42484-48638 GCF_002078875.1 Numida meleagris | reverse complement strand
GCCCCCGGCGGGGCCGGGCCAGGGGCTGTGGGGGCCGGGGAGCACTCTCCACCGTCCGTCCGGATACTTTCCGACCTCGTGCTCTTCTCCCCTCCCCGCTGCGTTCAGCGCGGCTGCCTCTAGAGAGCTCAGCCCACCGTTCCCTCCGGTCCGCCCGTTATCCATGCATTATTCCATTCCATTAAAAATCACGCCCTTCTCTGCCGCTTGCCACACAGACTTTTGCTTTCACTCCTTTTACCTCCTGGCTTGGACCCTGTTTCTAAAAATCCCAGCTCTTTCTTCATCCCCAGACCACCAGTAAGTGAGACTTCCAGTCTTCACAGAAACTGTTCCTCTCTTCTGTGAACAGTTGCCTCTTCGTTTGTCCTCTGCATTACATTTCTGGTGAAACAAAAGGATTTTCTGAATTTCCTTTTTCTTTTCTCCTTGGCAGTGGCCTTGAGCAGAACCCAGGTGCAGCAGGAGCCGTCGGCAGAGACCAGCGAGGACACCGACATCAACATCACCTGCTCACACTCCAACACACAAGCTAATTACACTCACTGGTACCGTCAGCCTCCGGGCCGCGGCCCCACATTCCTCGTCAGCGCCGTTGAAGACTCCAAGGAGATGCTGGACCCGGCGGGGCGGTTGTGGTTGTCGGCAGACCGCCGCTCCAGCGCCCTGTGGCTCGCCCGGCCCGGTTGAGGGTCGCGGCAGTGTATTACTGCGCCATGGACCCACGGGGAAAGGGGCCGGGGCTGCGGCCGGGCACGAACCGCGGCGGCCGGAGCGGGGCCGGGAAAGGCTGGGGGCACAGTCCCGTGCGGGCCCGCAGGGGGCGCTGCGTCCAGGGCCGCCAAACTCCATCCTGAGCAGGGCGCACCTCCCTGCGTTCTCGAGAGAAATGAGCACAGCAACCACATCAGCCATTGGCTGACGCCAATGTGAGTCTCACACAGTTGAGTCTGAGGTGGGCAGGAGAACACGCCATGTATTTGTGGGGAGCAGCAGGACTGACAGCACGAGGTGAGTTTGACACCAGAGGGACATCTGCACAGTTCTATTCCGTCTTCTGTCCTCTCCTCTTGCCCCACTGCAGCACAGATGAGAACAAGAGTGAATCTCAGTTCCCAAGAGCCTGCTGGATGTCTTGCTCCCCTGGCCTCCCACACCCTCCTGGTTTTTCATGTGAGGACATCAGAGGTGGTGATCTCCATTTGCAGGACCTCTGGGGATAGCTGTGGGAAGATCCACTGCAAGTGAAAGGCTGATTGTCACTTACTCTGCAATAGCCAGGGATATCTCCCTCAGCTGCAAGGTATAGTACCCCAGAGAGGTGCCTCTGTAGCGTGTCACAACCTCCCATTCTTCTGGGAATGGAGAAAGGTCACCTTAAACACTCATCTTGTACACACCAAGAGCAAAGCCATTCTCCCTGGGCAGCTCTGGAGACCATATATGGGGGGAGGAAACATCAGAAGCTCAAAGTGAGATGCCAAAGTCTGTACTGAATGTTTGAAAAGGAATAGGAGATCACTCCAAGCAGGATTTGCCTGATCCCATGTTTGAGTTTATGCAGTGCATGTGCCTTCTTTTCCAGCAGAGGATGCCCAGGGGAACACAGGGGAAAAACAAAACGAAAACATGAAAATGGATAGCAAGAGGTGGGTGGAGGAATAGAAAGTGAGATGTGAACCATGTTTTCAGAAAGCTCAGGCTTGCCCCTTCCTCTCAGCATTTCCTAGAGCTGCTGAGTATGGTCAGGTACTCCGTAAGCAGTGGCTTGAAGACTTCTATTGATCCACCACCATGTTGACAGTTTCTAGAAGAATTTCCCCAGGACCAAGGCCAGTGGCTTTAGCAGGGTGGGCACCTTCTGCCACAGTATCTGCTGCCAAAGCCGGACAAGTCAAAGCCCCCTGAGGTGATGGGCATGCCCTCAGAGCTGAGGATGCTGCCAACAGCAGCGGAGGTGGAGGATCCCACATCTGCGTTCTGTTCACTATCAGTGTTCTCTATCAGACCATGTAAAATCTCAGTCTCCCTGCAGTTTATAAGCTCCCTTTAAGTACAGGAAGGCTGCAGTGAGCACTCCCCAGAGCCTTCTTGTCTCTAAGCTGAACATGCCCATCTCCATCAACTTTTCTTCACAGGAGATGTCCTCCAGCCCTTTCATCATCTTCATGGCTCTCCTCTGGACCCAATCCTACATCTCTGCATCTTTCTCACGCTAGGGGCCCCAGACCTGCATGCAGTATTCCAGACTGAATCTTACATGGGCCAGCAGTACCTGGTACAGAACCTGGCCTCAGGAGAGGTGCTGTCATCCTCACACCATACAAGAATGACCCCATCCTGCGTCCCAATTCTGTGGTTCTGGCAGCATGTGGAATCTGTGTGAAAGTAACACACCCACTGCATGGCTCTCCGATGTTCTGCGTTTGGACAGATGCATTCTGTGTGTGACTGAAGGAAGGTACACAGATCCTGCTGAGTGCAGAATCCGGTCCTACTTTAATTGGCATGTCTCAATGCAGGTGGTGATATCTGCTCTCACAGAGGGTCTTTGCTGGAGAAGGGTAGGCTCGTAGCTGGTAGCAATACTGATTTGTGGATCCACTCAGCCATAGGCAGCTTGGCACAATCTGGGCCAGGCAGGAGCTCTGTAGAAGAACACTGTCTGCAGTGTTGACTGCCTCCAGTACCTGAAGGAGTGATGGAGTCTCTTCAGCTAATTCCACCCAAAAGCATGACATTTCTCCTTGGGCCATCTATAAGAAGCTGAATGAAAACACATGAAGGACAGAATAAATGATGCAGAAAACGTTTAATAAGTGTGAGGAGGGAAATGAAGTTACACCAAGCAGAGGAGTGCGCTCTCTGTGCAGCAAGCAGCAGGAGCAGACAAGAATCTGTTCCCATTTCCTACGGCAGCATTGCCACAGAGCCCTATCTCCCAGCCGAGAGTTGTAGAGAGATGAGCGGGTCACTCAGGGCTCATTTAGGAGGGCACTAACAGAGATCTCAAAAGGGAGAAGACAATAATGATATGAGGTAGGAAGAATGAGTGAAAGAGAGTATCAGTAGACCTTCTCCATGTTGTCAGAGACTCCAGGCTGGCCTGTATGTTTGTGACTTTCAGGGCAAATACAGCACCATAACATTGGTTCTTCTGTCCAGTGCCATGTTCAGCATTACTGGGCGTCCTTGTGTGCGTCAGCATCCAGCATCTTTAGCAGGGGTTGCACCTTCTGCCACAGTAGCGGCTGGAAATGCAGGAGAGGTCAAGGCCCCCCGAGGTGATGGGCACTCCCTGACAGCTGAGGATGCTGCCAACAGCAGCAGAGGTGGAGGATCCCACGGCGGTGTTCTGTGGGAAGGAGCTGAGGATGGGTCCGGGCAGGGTCACCACCACGGGAGAGGGCTGGATGACAATGGTGGAGTTCTGGCACTGCCTGACACAGGGCTCATTGCAGCTGCTGGCCAGAGGGGTGGGGCCACAGGGCCGGCATGGCTGGCACTGGTCACAGCAGGACATGTCTTGAGGCTGGAGGTACACCTGGGAGAGAGGGCAGGGAGGAAGCAGAACATGGGGATGCATGAGGAGCAGCATGTCACCACACTATGAGGGAATGAATGCACAGGCAGTGCTGGGACCTGAAGACAGATCACGGATGTCCAAGGGATTCTTTGTCTCATTCTCACAGAGCCCACTTGGAGCCCCTGGGACCTATCCAGCTACTGCCTACAGCCTAGCCCACAAGCCACCTCCTTGCAGGTCCAGCCTCCTCCCATGACAAACATTCTCCCCACTTTCCTCTCTCATGACAAGCAGAGCCACACATGGAACAGAGCTAATAGCAGCTGAGAGTTCCAGTGAGCTCAGACCTCGGTTTGGAGCAGGAGGAGTACAAGAAGGGGCTTCACGCTCACCTGGTTCCCAAGAAGAAGGAGGTGAGAGAAGGGAATGAGAAGGCAAGGAGCTGGGCTGGCTTTTATAATGGACCCAAGCTGCCCCATATGCAGGGGCATCCCTTGCAGCAGGGAGTATTTTCTGACAAGCTCCTCTTGAATGCAAAACATCCCAGCTAATGATACGGGCTGTGTGTTGGTTTCCTGTGCTGCTGTTTTTCACATCCTGATTTATGTCATTTCCATTCCTCATGGATGGCATCTTTTGAGGGGCAGGAAGAAAGGCCCAAGCATTTCCAGGCAACACACATCGCTGTGGGCAGAACACTCAGCTCACATGCTGGCGGAATCCAGCAAAGGCAAATGATATCAGCCTGATTAGTAGGCCATCAATGTGAAACAACTAGAGCCTGTGTGCTGGATTTATGGAAGTGCCTGTGGGCATAGAGGTTTCCATGATTCCACGCATGTGTGCATGAGCAGGTGAGTGTTTGTGTGACTTGTGTGTCCCACATAAGAACACGTGCTCTGGTCACAACAGTGCCGCTCTCCACTGCTCTGCCCATGAGCTCCTGAGAGAAGCTATGGCCAGCAGGGGCTTGAGCATGGCTGTATAACCTCAGAACAAACCTGGCAGAGGTGTTTCCCTGCCCAGGACCAAAAATGCAAGCTTTTGTATCTTCACTCCTCTTTTTCTAAGCCTACTAAGTTCACCCTCTAATACTGCCAAACTCAGGCTTCAACAAGGCCTGACACCAGTTTGGATCCTGAGCTTATTTCCCCATCGTAGTATTGAGAACGTATGAGCAGAGAGACAGTCACCCCTCCCTGCCTCTCTGGGTCGGGACTTAACAGCTCTCTTCAAGACTAAGTATATGGGGTTAGCTTAATGTAAGGAGAGAAAGGCTGAGAAATGCTGCCCACCTTGTGCGAACCCACTGCTGAGTAGACATGCATCCAATACAGCCCCTGAGCTGTATAGGGTGGGACTCATGTCCACCATACTGAAACCAAGGCCAAGCACACTTCTGCAACTCATGGGCCCGGTGTGGAGTCATGCTGGGGCTGAAACCTTGGGCAGAAGCAACATCAAACCAGAGGAACATGGGTCCTGTTGTTGCTGTGCCAAGGGATGAAGGACAGAGTCTGTGTCAAACAGGTGAAGAGTCCTTTGGTCATCAGCCACCAACACCTCTATGTCCCTCTCTGGAATTTGAGTCTGAGTGCCCAGGAAGTGCACCTGGATGGGAACGGACATCCAGTTCATGGCACACACCACAGAGCCTGCCACTAGACTTCAACAGTGACAGGAGGAATCTCTCTTTCTGAGAGTTGCACTGGGAAGTGCATGAAGTTTGAGAGTATGTTCCTTTACCCACACATTTGTCTCCCTGGGCTCAGGTCTAGGTTAGATATAGCACAGCCAAGGACAGCCCCCTGCTGTTGGGTGACCGTGGAGAGGTTGTTCCCAGACAGCTGTCTGGGGAGGCCTCACCTATGCCTGGCCCTCATGGCATGACTCAAAAGTAGGGGGTTCCCTGTCCACGAGTAAGTAGAAGTGACAGCAGTCAGTTTGTAGCATGCCATAATACATCCCCCCAAAAAATAGGATATATTCATTAAGGAATTAATAGTAGAAGCCCTTGGAAGTGGCAAAAAGGCACTTTGAGGTAACAACAACCAGTATAGACTGATACTGATATGTTTAACAAACTTATCACTAGTGATATGGACTTAAGATACTTGCAGATTACAAACTTATCAATCGTATTAACCAAAACAGTAATATTATAGGATACGTGTAACTATACATAGCCAAAATATCACTGGAGATTCATAGTGATCCCAGAAGGGTTTATCTAGGTCAGACCAACATCAAGGGGGTCCAGTTAAGAAACTGACCTCAGAGAGACTGACCTCAGAAGTACCTATGATCTCACTTTCCACTATTGCATTTAGTAAATTAAGTTTTCACTGCAGCTCGTTGTTGCTGTTTTCCTCCTCTGGGCCCACCTCCCTATCTCTCCCCTTCTCCCTTTCCCAGGGTGGTGGTCTGCTGGTCTCTCCACCAAATTAGTCAGAAAATGTGTTCAAACCAGGCTGGAACAGTGACACACTTTAAGAAGAAAAAAGGGGAAAAGCAAGAGGCAAACAAACAATAGAGAGATAGGAACACTCACAGCATGAGAAGTCTACAAGTGAGGGGGTCTCCATTTTGCGTAAACTTCAAGAGAGATCTATATCATTGATGCATGAG
>NW_018364570.1:24104-41879 GCF_002078875.1 Numida meleagris | reverse complement strand
ATTGGAAGTAGCTGTACTGAGCCCTGATGTCTGCTGGAAGGAGAAAAGTGTGTGAGACTTAAAGAAGATTCCTCCCTTTTGGTAGGGGATGCAGCAATTTAATGAAATCTTGGCTGTTACTTTTCCTTGGTAAGGACTGGCACCTGGGCTGCTGCAGAGGGACTCCTAGGGCTTGTCTGCATATCAGTGTGTTACTCTGTGCAGCTCTTCCATGTGAGTCTGCTTTCAGACAGCAGTGACTGCAACCACCCCAAGAAATGCTGGAAGGGCAGTATGGCTGGACATCAGGCATTCCAGAGATTTCTGAAATCAAAGGAAGAGAATATATATAATCCAGATAACTGAGGAACTGATTAGGGGAAATAGTTTATTGAAACTCTTCCTCACAAACAAGGAGAAACTCTGGAATATTGTAAGGATAAAGGACAGCCTTGGCTGCAGAGAGCATGAGTCTGTGCAGCTCATCAAGATCCTGAGAGGACTGACAAAGGGCACAATTGCAATCACAGGCTCCAAAAGAGCACGTCTTAGGCTCCTCAGGAAGCCAGATAGCAGAAGATGGAAACTGCCCTGGAGGGGATACAGTGCAGGAAAGCTGGCTCATCTTTGCCGACAGCCTCCTCAAAGCAAAGACAAGCCCACTCCAGTGTGCAAGCACATGAGGCAGACACTAGCATTTACTCACATGGAGTTCCACTCTGATCACGCACATACACATACGCACAAACAAAAAATAAAAAGAGGCAGGCTATCAGTGAGCAACCCAGAGACCTTGCCTATGCAGGCAGGGGTGCTGTCAGAAACTCTACAGCTCAGCCTGAGTTCAAAACTAGCCAGGGAAGGATAACAACAAAAGTGTCCTTAAGTCCACTGGCAGTGAAAAGAAAGCAAAGGAGATTGTACGTCCATTGGACCATGAGATGGGCAAAATGATGTGAAGTAAATGATGTGTTTTGAAGAAGATTTCTTTAGATGCCTTTCCTAAATATCTGAAAGACAGCGAGTCGGCTTGAACAGCCCCGACCAGCTCCCGAGTGACGCCGGCGCAGGGTGCAGCCCTGGGCCGCGGGGCTGGCAGGGTTGGCGGTGGTGCTCGTGGGTGTGCCGGGCTTCCTCCGGTGTGGGCGGGCCGGAGACTGTGGGGGGCCGGGGCAGCACTAGCTTCTGGACCTCTGGCTTCTTTCTGACTTCGTGCCCCTCTCTCTTTCCCTTCCTGACTGAAATTTCTGTGGGAGTGAATGGATTTTATGAGTTTACTTCCCCTTTTCTTCTCGACGGAGGCTGCGAGCAGAGCCCAGGTGCAGCAGGAGCCATGGGCAGAGACCAGCGAGGGAACCGACATCAGCATCACCTGCACACATTCTAACATACAGACTTATGATTACATCCAGTGGCACCGTCAGTTCCCGGGCCGAGGCCCCGCATTGCTCGTCAGTGTCCTGAAGGGCTCCAAGGAGATGCCGGAGGCGGCGGGGCAGCTGTCGGTGTGGGCAGACCGCCGCTCCAGCGCCCTGTGGCTCGCCCAGCCCAGGCTCGGGTGCACGCTGGTAGCACGGGGAGAGGAGCCGGGGCTGCGGCCGGGCACGAACCTCGAAGGGCGGGGACGGGGACGGGGCACAGTCCCGTGCGGGCCCGCAGGGGGCGCTGCGTCCAGGGCCGCCAAACTCCATCCTGACCAGGGTGCACCTCCCTGCGTTCTCGAGAGAAATGAGCACGGCACCCGCAACAGCCATTGATGGAGGCCAATGTGAGTCAGACTCAGTTACGTCTGAGGTGGACAAAACGGCATGACTGGCAACACGAGCTTTGTTTGACATCAGAAGAACAACCACACAGTTCTGTTCTATCTTCTATCCTCATCTGCTTCTCCAGTGCAACACCGATTGAAATAGGAGGAGCACTGTTCCTAAGAGCCTGCACGGTGTTTTGCCTCCGTGGCCTCCCACATACTCCAGAGTTTAGCTATGAGCACAGCAGAGGTTGTGTTCTCTCTTTGAAGGTTCTGTGAGGCTCGATGTGGGCAGACACACGGCAAGGCAAAGGCTGACAGCCACTTGCTCTGCCACAGTCAGGGATGTCTTTTTCATCTGCTTTGGACAGTGCCCAAGAGAGGAGCCTGTGCAGTGTGTCACAACCTCCCATTCTTCTCAGAATGGAGAAGGGTCTCTTTGAACACCCAACTTATACCCACCAGAGCAAAGCCATTCTCTCTGGGCATCTCTGGAGGCAACACACGGTGAAAAGTAACATCAAAAGCTCAAAGGAGATGCAGAAATCTTTAATGAATGTTTAAAGTAGAAAACGAGGTCCTACTGAGCACAGGCTCCACAGGGCAGGATTTGCCTGATGCCACAGTTGAGTTCATGCAAGGCTAGTGCCTTCTTTTCTGGCAGAGGATGGACTGGTTCTGAGGAACCTCACAGCTCAGAGGAGAATAAGGGAAAAAAAAAGAATGCAAAAATGAAAGTGCAGAAAGAGGTAGGTAGGTGGGTAGAGGAACAGAAGCAGAGACGTGAGCCAGGTTGTCAGAAAGCACAGGCTTCTCCCTTCCATTCACTATTTCCTGGAGTAGCTGAGGATGGTCAACTGTTCTGAAAGCAGTGGCTTGAAGATTCCTTCTTGATTCAGCACCGTGCTTGTAGGGTCTTCAGGCATGTCTCCAGGACCCAGGCCAGTGGCTTTAGCAGGGCAGGCACCTTCTGCCACAGTAGCCGCTGCCGAAGCCAGACAAGTTAAAGCCCCCCGAGGTGATGGGCACGCCCTCAGAGCTGAGGATGCTGCCAACAGCAGCGGAGGTGGAGGATCCCACAACAGTGTTCTNAAAAGAGAAAATGGTGAGAAAAAGGTAGTTAGAGGAATAGAAAAAGAGCCATGAGCCAAGTTTTCAGAAAGCCCAGGCTTGCCCCTTCCTCTCAGCGTTTCCTAGAGTAGCTGAGTATGGTCGGGCGATCCAGCTCCACGTTCGTGATTTCTGGACGAATTTCTCCAGGACCACGGCCAGCGGCTTTAGCAGGGCAGGCACCTTCTGCCGCAGTAGCCGCTGCCGAAACCGGACAAGTTAAAGCCCCCCGAGGTGATGGGCACGCCCTCAGAGCTGAGGATGCTGCCAACAGCAGCGGAGGTGGAGGATCCCACAACAGTGTTCTGCGGGAAGGAGCTGAGGATGGGTCCGGGCAGGGTCACCACCACGGGAGAGGGCTCGATGACGACGTTGGAGTTCTGGCACTGCCTGACACAGGGCTCATTGCAGCTGCTGGCCAGAGGGGTGGGGCCGCAGGGCCGGCATGGCACGCACTGGCTGTAGCAGGACATGACTTGAGGCTGGAGGTATACCTAAGAGAGTGGGATAGAAGGAGATCACTTGGGTATGGTGGGGCAGCCTGGATAGCCTCTCACACAGGAGCAAAGGCAACTACTCGGGGTGGAGGAGGAGGAAGCTGTGAGAGCATGTCACATCACCTCATTATACCAGGGCTCTACAAAGAACAGTTTGGCCCAGGGAGACTTTCACAGAGTGCATAAATCAAAAGCCATGTAAGCTGTGTCCCAAGCAGTCTCTATGCAGACCCTGTCCCGTCCATGATCTCCCATAGCAAGGAGCTTCACTATCTGTTAAGGTTTCTGTTGAGGCAAAATTCCACTTAGCAAGAGGAGGAGAGAGGGCTTCTCACTTACCTGGTTCCCAGCGAGAAGGAGGCAGGAGAAGTGGATGAGAGAGCTGGGAATTTAGCTTCCTTTTATACTGGTCCTTCATTGCTTCAGGCCTTGAGGCACTCACTGGTGATATAGGCCATAATTGTCTGACAAGCTAACCTTGAGTGCGTGCTATCCCTTCTCATTATATGGGCTGTGTTTTGGTTTCCTGCAGTGCTACCTTTTCATTTCCAGATTTCTGCCATGCCAATACTCTAAAGAAGGTTTCTTTGAAGTACTGTGATGAAAGGAATTCTTCCTCAACTCTAAGAGACAGTGCCTGAAAGATGAATCTCTTCAGTGTGTCCCCTCCTCCAGCGCCTATAGGAGTGATGGAGTGTCCTCAGCTAATTCCCACCAAAGCAAATGTTTTCTCCCAAGGCCAGCTCTATGCAGGTTTAAAGACCACATGGGCACAAACTAAAGGACGCAGCAAAGTGGAAGCCTCAGATGTAAGAAGTAGCAGACACTCATCCTTCCTGACATGACTGGCCAGGATCTCAGTCCTCATTCTGGCATCATCTTCTGCGTTCCCAGGGGACCTGTCCGGAGCTCTCATCAGTGTCTTTAGCACAGTGGGGACCTGTCTGCTGCAGCACCATCTTGAAATGCATGCGAGCTAACAGCAAATGAAGCTGATGGGGACTCCATCACTGCTGAGGATGCTGCCAACAGCAGCAGACTTGGAGGATCTCACAGTAGTGTTCTGCAGGAAGGAGCTGTGGATGGAGGCAGACAGGACCACTATTGCAAGAGGGGGCTCACTGATGACGCTGGTGCTCTGGCACTGCATCACTGTAGCTTTTGACCAGCGGGGTCAGGCCACAGGGCCAGCATGGCAGGCACTAAGCATGGTAGACACCGGTCATAGCAGGACATGGATGAGGGCTGAAGTTGTACCTGGGAGAGACTGCAGGGAGAAATCAAAGGATAGGGACATTTAAGTAGCAGTCCAGCACCCTCTCATGAACACTCCAATGAAACATCTTTGTTGGCTGGTAGAATCACAGAATTGAGGGCGTCGGAAGGGACTTCTGGCCATCATCTAGTTCTACTGCCATGCTAAAGCAGGTTCCCTAGATTTGGTCAAACAGGAAAGCATCCAGGTGGGTTTTGAATATCTCCGGAGATGGAGATTCCAAATGTCTCAAGGCAGCTTGCTCCAATGCTCTGCTCTTTCATGCTCAAAGTAAAGAAATTCTTTCCCACGCTTGGATGGAGCTTCCTGTGTATGTCTTTGTGGCTGTTCCCACCTGTCCTGTCAGTGGGCACCACAGAAAAAAGCCTAGCCCCATCCTCTTGACATCTGCCTTTTAGTTATTTTTAAGCATTGATAAGATATGTTCTTATTCTTCTCAAGGATAAACAGTACCAGGACTCTCAGCCTTTCATCTGAAGGAAGGTGTTTGTGGTCTTATAAAATTGCACAAAAGAGCACAATGTTGTCTTCGCTTCATCCAGACATGATCAGAAAAGGATGTGGGAGAAGGGCTTCAGACTCACGTGGTTACTAAGAACAAAGAGGGTTAGATGCTGACTAGAAGGTCAAGGAATTGGGCTGCCTTTAATGGTGACGCTGCACTGCCCCAATCCCAGACAAAGCCTTCATGGATCGGACAATTTCCTAAGGTGCTTGTGATGAATGGAAAACAGCCAATGACGTGAGCTGTGTGGCTGCTTCCCTTAATGCTGCTTGTTCATTTCCTGGCTTATGCCATACCCATTCCCTCACAGAGGCTTCTGAGTGCTGAGATTGAGAGGCCCCAGCACTTCTGGGCCAGGAATGAGTCAGTGATGGCAGAGGACTCAGCTCAAGTGCTGATGGGGGATCCACCTCAGGCAAGTGATGCTGGCCTGGGGCTACCCCGCATGCACATTTGCCATGTCTTCCTCTATCCCTCCATCCCAACTCACTCCAGTGGTCTCATGTGTTTGGATGCCCAGGCAGGTGGGCTGGACTGCTGGGTTTCAATTCTCTATCTCATCCAGCTGCCTTCTGCAGGAATTTATAAGATTTCTTGAAATAGATACAAAAGAATGTGTTGCAACTGAGACAGGATTCAAGTGGCTTATGGTTTAGTTTTTCATTAATCCTGTCCGGAGAAAGGAGATGGAGTCAATGATTCTTGTTTGTTTGTCTGTTCTCCCTCAGGATGTCCTATGATTCTAGAATTCCCTGTGTTTCCTGTTCCTCAGGATTTGCTGCCTGTTCTCAGCTCAGGTCTTTTTCTTGGCCTCTGTGTGATGGATTGCCCCGTGCTTTTAGCTCAGAGACTGTTTCTGAGCTGAAGATGCGCCCGGAATCTGGCAGCTGGCTGATAAGAGAGACTGGGAGGGGTCCACCAGAGTGGGTATACTTTTGAGGCCTCATCCTGCAGCTCCAAGTCAGGACGCTTGGCTGCAGCAGAGCCCTCCCTAAGCACAGCTCACAGGCTATGCTGGGGCTCTCCTGAGAGCTGGAGAGGGACCAGCCACATGACATGGGCTCTCCTGACAGTCCCATCCCACGCCTCTGACTTTCTGTATTCCGTGTTGTTGGGTAGTCCGAAACAGTGACTCTTGGGGACTGGGGAATGGACTCTTGCTGGGTCAGTGAAATACCCTGAGCACCCCCAAGCCTCCAACCTCAGCTGGACACAGAGCTCTTCCTCCACTCTTTCTGAAGTGTGCTCCTTTCGTATTTGTCATGTTTAAGCGGCCTATGAAGTTTGGCAGTTCAGCCAGTCTCACTGGAATTGGGAAAGAGAGGTCTTGTCCAAGTAGATTTCCTGTGAAAATGATGTCCCAATGACATGCATGGGTGCTCAGGCTGTTCTTCTCCTCCTGGTGCCAACATCTCCAGAGGCCTTGGAGTTGCCCAGCAACTCGTCCCTGGGGTGCAGCTCTCTTTTGTGACTGCATTCTTAGCATTTGCTTGAGGAAAGAGGAGCTGGGTGGTGTCAAACAAAGCCCTTACTTCTTGTCCTATTGCTCGTTACCTGGGAAAAAAAGGCCGACTTCCACCTTGCTACAACCTCCTTTCAGGCAGTTGTACAGAGCGATAAGGTGTCTCCTGAATCTCCTGTTCTCCAGACTAAACAGTCCCACTTCCCTCATCTGCTCCTCATCAGACTTCACAGCTTCACTGCCCTTCTTTGGACATGCTCCAGGACCTCAAGGTCTTTCGAGTAGTGAGGGGCCAAAACTGAACACAGCACTTGAGGTGCAGCCTCACCTGTGCCGAGTACGGAGCGATGATCACCTCCCTAGTCCTGCTGACTCCATTATTTCTGATGCAAGCCAGGATTCCACTGGCCTTCTTGGCCACCTGAGCACACTGCTGGCTCATGTTCAGCTGGCTGTTAACCAGCAGCCGCTGGATCCTTTTCCTCTGTGCAGCTGCCCAGCAACTCTCCCTCAAGCCTGTAGCCATGCATGGGTTGTTGTGATGAAAGGGATGGAGATGGCATGTGGTCTTGTTAAAGTTCATACAGTTGGCTTCAGCCCATCGATCCATTCTGTCCAGGTCTCTCTGCAGTATCTTCAGGAAGATGAATACTTGCCCCCACATTGGTGTCATTTGAAACTTGCAGAAGGTGCATTTGATTCCTTCATTCAGATCAGTAATAATGACATCAAACTGGGTGGGCCCAAAAACCAACCCCTGGGGAACACCGCTCCTGACGGGTCACCAGCTGGATTTATCTCCGTCCACCACCACTCTCGGGGCCAGTGTTTTTTCCCATCCAAAGAGTATACCCGTCCAAGCCACGGTCTGCCAGCATCTCCAGGAGAATACTGTGGGAGATGGTGTCAAAGGCTTTGCTGCAGTCTAGGTAGTCTGTGACAGCAGCGACAGGATGATGGGAAATGATTTTAAACTGGAAAAAGGGAATATTTAGAGTAGATGTCAGGGAGAAATTCTTTAGTGTGAGGGTGGTGAGACACTGGAACAGGTTGCCCAGTGAGGTTGTGAATGCCCCCTCCCTGGAATCACTCAAGGCCAGGCTGCATGGGACTTTGAGCAACCTGGCCTAGACGGAGGTGTCCCTGCCTAGAGCGGGAGAGTTGGAACTAGATGATCTTAAAGGTCCCTTCCAACCCAAACCATTCTATGATTCTACAATACTATGATTCTATGACATTCCTAAGCAGAGACGCAGCAAGGCAAGGACTGGCAGCCATTGGTTATGGAGTAACAAGGGATGCCTTCCTCTACTTCAAAAGGCAGTGCCTGAAAGTTGAAATCCCGGCAGTGTGCACTGGCCTCCAATATCTAGAGGAGTGATCTATACGCAGACAGAAAAAAAGCAGGGAAGGACACACTAAATGTTGCAGCAAATGTTTAACAAGTCTCAGGAAGGTGATGATGTCACTCCAAGAGTGGACACCAAGTGTGGGGAGAAGCAGGAATTATTCCTATGGTGGCGTTGCCACAGGGCCCCCATTTCCTGACTAAGAATTGTAGAGAGGCAAGCAGGTCACTTGAGGCTGGTTTTGAGGGGTACTAACAGAGATCTCTGGGGGGAAAAGACAGCAAAGATATTAGACGGGAAAAGTGAGTGAAAGAGAGTACCAAGAGACTTCTCCATGTTGCCAGAGAAGTCAGACTGGCCTCTTCCTTTGTTTGTTGTTCCGTCCAGTGCTGTGTCCAGAGTTCCTGGAGGTCCTTGTCTGGGGCAGTGTCCAGCATTTTTAGAGGCGGGGGGGGCACCTTCTGCCTCAGCAGTGGTTGAAAATGCAGGAGAGGTCAAAGCCCCCCGAGGTGATGGGCACGCCCTCAAAGCTGAGGATGCTGCCAACAGCAGCAGAGGTGGAGGATCCAACTGCAGTGTTCAGCAGGAAGGAGCTGAGGATGTGTCCAGGTAGGGTCACCACCATGGGAGAGGGCTGGATGACAATGGTGAAGTTCTGGCACGGCCTGACCCAGGGCTCATTGCAGCTGCTGGCCCTGCTCACAGCCGGACATGTCTTGGGGCTGCATTTGCATCTGGGAGAGAGGGCAGGGAGGAAACAGAACACGGGGATGCATGACAAGCAGGCTGCAAACACAACATGAGGGTAGCAAGGCAGGTACACGTCTGGGAGCTGGACAGTTAAGGGCTTTTGGTCTCATCCTACCAGAGCCCAAATTGTGCCACCAGGATCTATCCAGCTACTGTCCAGACTCTAGCCCGTACATAACATACATTGGTTCATGCACAGAATGCCTCAACGACAAATCTTCTCTACACTTCCCTTCCCCGTGAAAGCAGTCCCAAGATTTGGCATAGAGCTGATGGAAGCTGAGAACTCCATTTGGAATCAGGGCTGGATAAGAAGGGGCTTCTCACGCACCTGATTCCAAAGGAGAATGTGGCAAGAACAGTGGATGAGAGGACAAGGAGCTGTGCTGCCTTTTGTAGTGGACAAAAACGGACCCATGTCCAGAGGCATCACTTCTAGCAGTGATTACCTGTGCAACCTGGTCTAGGGAGCCTGCTTTGGCAGGGGGGTTGTACTCGATGATCTCTAGAGGTCCCTTCCAGCCCCTATGATTCTGTGATTCTGTGATTATTTACTGATCACCTCCTCTTGAATGCAAAACACTCCAGATAATGATATGGACTATACGTTGGCAACTTGTGCTGCTTAATTTCATTTCCAGCTTAATGCGGTGTTCATTCCTTGCTGAAGGTATCTTACGAGTGGCAGGAAGAGAGACTCAGGCTTTTCCAGGCACTGCACATCCATTTGGGCAGAAGATTCAGCTGCTGCACTGGAAGAGTCCAGTAAAGGGAAGTGATGTCAGCCTGGGTCACTCCTCAGGGGCTCCTTGGGGCCCTTTTGGAAGAACTGGCCCAGATCCTGGGTGTGACCTGATCCCGCCTCACACTGCTCTCAGGAAAGTTCTGTTGTGACCAGCGAGTCAGAGCACAGCTGGGGATTGGAATCAATAAATTGGACTCTCAGGGATCAGTCCTGGACCAATAGTGTGTAATTCTCCATTAATGCTTTAAATAAACAAAGAGCAGCATGACCCCAATCTGTAAGCAAAGAGGGAGACAAGGATTGAGGCCAGAACTTCAGCCCCTAACTGACGGACATTTAGATTAGAAGTGAGCGAGCCTGATCTTTGTGAGTGACAAGTGACAAGATGAAAAAGAAGACTAGGAGTGCTCCAGAGGGACCTGTGAGATCTATGCAGAATTTTAAAGGGATGCTTAGGGGAAGGGTCAAAGTTGTGGGAAAAGGGAGGGTGGGGAGGAGCAAGGGGATGCACTGCAGAGGGGAGAGGACAAAAATTTCCAGTCAGAACGCCTGCTAGGATGAGCCCTGTGCCTGACCACCACAGCCCATGCTGCCTTCTTCTTAAGTTCTGGCTTGTCTGTGCAGCTGGCAACTATTCTCTCTTTGTCATGTGGGAGCTCCCCCAGGTCTAGGCCAGTAGATGCAGAGACCGGTGTGCAGGAGACATCTGGGTTCCAACAACCAGGAAAACATCCACAGCACATCAGCATTAAACCAGTGACTGGGACGAAAGTGTTTTAAAGTAAGTTTGGGAGAGAGGTGGGTAAGGAAGCTCAAGACCTGTGTGCGAAGGTTAGGCAGGCTGAGATCCCCTGGTAATATCTGAGGGATCACCACGAGTGTGGGGATGTGTGCGAGAGGAGTGGGTGACTGCACGCATCTGTTGGCTAGCGGACAGCAGGCTGGCCTAACCCAGGCAAAGGAGGAGACCCAAAGGAGGAGACTGGGTAAGAGAAGCCAGGCTCCAGGCAGGAGTATTAGTTGTGCTGAGGGCCAGTGCTAACACTGAGGGGATGTGTGACTGTGGGAGTGCTTGTGAAGCTAGTGGGTGAAGGTGTGTGCTTCCCCTGGGGAACTGCAACCCTGATTAGCCAGAGAGGAGGAACAGGACTTGGCTCAGTGCTTAAGGTCTGTAAGAGAAATGGTGGTGTTATATGGGGGTGTTGCTTATGGCAGTGAGTACCCTGCCTGAGGCAGTCTGTGTGGGCAGCTGTGTCCTGTGTGGGTGTCCATGTGTGTGCCTTCCTTGGACACATGGTCAAGACCAGCCTCACCAGGTCTGTGTGGCAAACAGCTCCTGAGGAGCAATAAAAGTTGGGCAAATGTCGACTGACTGCTGTGGCTTTGCACCAGTTCTCTCAAGATGCTGCAGTTGTTGGAAATGAGGAGGGAAGATGGAGAAGGGAGACCTCAGGACCCTCTCCTGCTTTTCTCTTCCATTCTCTCTCTCTCAGACTTTCTCTTCTGCTTCACCTGCTGCCACCCCCAGAGATTGCAGCCATCTCTGCAGTTCCACATTTCAGCCTTTCCAACAGAAAAAGCAGATCCTGTCAAAGTAACAACGGTGACATTAAACATCTCATCCCATCAGCATTATGGGGGGTCTGCCTGGTGCATCTCAGCCATAACCTCCAGTGTTCTCCTGGTTGTCAGTACACCCAAAGATCTCACTTGTCACCCTTCAGCTCAGCTTTGTGTATAGTAACGGACTTAGGAGCCCTCGAGGATGACAGGGATGGAGAAGCAGGATGCATCTTTCCCAGTAGTTCCATGGGTCCCTCACCCCTGTGGAGGCATGACAGGCTGTTCCCTGTTCCACTCTGTAGGGGTCACAGCACAGGATCCACTCTGGCCTACAAGCTCAGGTCTCCTTCCAAAACCACCTTGCTATGCCCAGGCCTCAAGACCTTGCTGCAGGGCAATGGACAGGGAGCCTTCTCTCCCACTGTTTTATATCCACTCTGTGTTGGCAGACTGGAGCCTTCCCTGGAGGGATGCTCACCCTTGCTTTCTTCTTCCAGATGCCGTGGGGCAGACCATTGTCACCCAGCAAGAAGGACAGGTCACAGTGGAGGAGAGAGACACTTTCCAGACCACCTGCACATACCGGACTTCTGGCTTTCCTAGCTTGCTTTGGTATGAGCAGAAGAAAGGCCAAGCCCCCCAGCTGGTCACATATCAGGCAGCAGCAGGCCCCAAGCAGAACGGCCGCTTCACCACGTGGCTCAACACCACTGGGAAATACAGCCTCCTGAGGCTGGCAGAAGTCGAGCTCTCTGACAGCACCTTGTACCTCTGTGCTGTGCAGGACACCCTGGTGCAGAGAGCTTCCTTGGCTGTGCAACAACCCCGGGGAGGGAGGGGGTGTGTCTGTGCAAGGTGGAGCTCTGGGGAAGGGGCCCTCATCTCTCCCCTGGCAGTGCTGCTTCCCCTGTGCACCCAGAGATCTGCAGGTCAGCATCGTCTTCCAGAAGGGACTGATGACTGTGGCTTGAGAGGAATGTAATGTTATGATTGAGACTCTGACCTGCAACTCCTCTTCCTTTACACTCCTGGATAACACAGTTTTTCCATGGGCTTTGCAGAGAACACATGCTCCATTATGATTTGTATGCTCTGCTGTGCACTGAGGGCTTTAAGCAACTGGTCTGAAACTCACCTGAGCTTTGCAGTCCTGTGCAGAATGTTTCACAGTTCTCTGACTTTTACCCTAAGCCCTGGCAGGGTAAACTTTCCCAGGTTCTGGGAGACCTCAACAGTGGTGGTACGCAGCTTCAGTAAGAACTTCCTTCCCTAAGCTCCATGTGGAAATCTCAAAGTTGGGAGGAGCGCTGGAGATGATGCCTGGTTTTCTAGTAGTAATCCTTCATCAGGAATGCTTTCCACATGATGAAAGGCTCCCGTGAGTCCTCACCTTATCATCTGCAGTCCAGGGCTGCCATTCATTCCTAGCAACTTGAGACCACCTTGAACAGGATCACATGGAGGCAGAGGCTGGGATGCAAAAAATGTTAATGACTCTGAAGAGGGAAATGAGTTTTCTTCTAAAGGGAGCTGTTGTGCAGGAAGCATCAGAGCTGCCAAAAATCTGTGTCCATCACCCATGGTGAAGACCCTTTCAGACATTCATCTGTCGGTCCTGTAGAGGGAGAGAGGCCGACATATCACCCAGGTTGGCTATGGCGAATTACACACGCAGAAGAAGGGAATACAAGGAAAAGAGAGAAAAAAAAGGAGAAAATGGGGAACTTAGCATTTAGCATGGGGGGCACTTTCTGCCGTAGTTGTGTCTGGAAATGCAGGAGAGGTCAAAACACCCGGTGGTGATGGTGACTCCATCACATGAGGATGCTGTCAAGTGCAGCAGAGGTGAAGGATACCACAACGGTGTTCCGCAGGTAAGAGCTGAGGATGAGGCCACGGAGGGCCACTGTTATGGGAAGGCGTTTAACGATAACAGTACATTTTTTCCCCTGCCTGACACATAGTTACTCGCAGCTGTTGGCTGGTGAGGTTGTACCATAGGACGGGCATGGCAGGCACTGGTCATAGTGGGGCATGTCTCAGAAAGGTAAGAGGGTTTCTTGGCTTCATCCAGACAGGACCCTTTTTTAAAATATGTTGGCCCTGCACTGCCCTTGGCCCAGGGGTAGCATCCAGAGAAGTGACCATTCTCTGCAGTGCATGTAATGAATGGAGAACATCGCAGCTAATGATATGGGCTGTGTGGCTGTTTCCACTTACACTGCCTTTTCATTTTCTGGATTTTGTTACACCCATTCCCTCATGGAAGCTTCTTCTGAGTGTTAGCACTGAGAGTCCCTAGGATTTCTAGGCCAAGTATGAGACAGAAGAAAAAAGGTCAGCAACAATAAGAACTTCCGAGACTGTAATTTATAGCTCACTTCCAGGAAGGCTCATGAGGTAAAGAATGCCTGAATGAATGCCTGCAGAAGGATGGACAATTCTTTTGATAGGAATGTCTGTGGTAGAAGTGAGAGAGAGAGGAGGTGGAGAGAGATTGCTACCAGCAGTGATCAGCAGAGACCATGAGAAGACCATGTTAAGCCAGAAGAAGACATCCTGTTTGAAGTTTGCTGCTGCTCTTAAGGAGCTATCAAACCTCACTCTGGCATCATCTTCTTCTGAAAACACAGAGCCATGGCAAAGGAGAACATGCCTTTTGTGACTGAATTCATTCTCCTGGGCTCAACAGATCATCCCAGGTGACACACGGTACTGTTTGTCATTGTCTGCTCCATGTCTCTCCTAATCCTGGCCTCACCTTTGTCACAGCGGAGTGTGATCAGTGCATGTGTATCTCAAGAGTTTCCTTATTGCCTGGGTACAGAGTGGGTCCCAGGAATATCACTGTCAGTTTCTACTGTGAGGATGGGCCTCTTCTGAGGCTGGCCTGTGGGGGTACAGTCAGGCTTTACCCTTGGCTTTATGGTGCCTATCCTCATCCTCCAAGGCGCTCTGCTTTTCATGATAGTTTCCTACATCGGCATCACCTCCACAGTTGTCTCTATTCCCTCTAATCTCACTCACCAGAAGGCATTCTTTGCCTGTCCCTCCCAGCTCAGCGTGGTTCCCTCTACCAGAGGCCAAGGCCAAATCCAGCACTTGCCTACCTGAAAGCTGCCATACACCTGCAGCAGAGTGAGAGGAGGGCTGTGCTGTTGTGTAGAGACCCTTGGTGAGGGACCAGCGCAGAGCTATTTTTGTAGTTGCACTGGGCTTTGGTAGGCTTGGTTCTGATGCTCGTTGTCTTGTGATCCCACCTGAGCCAGCACTGCCTGACACAAAAGGTGGCCTGATGAGAGGTGCTGCCATTCTCACAACATGTAGAAATGATTCTCCATGCCATTGCTGTGGTGCTGGCATCACACAGAATCTGTGTGAAAGCAAAGCCCCCACAAAACAGATCGGCAGAGTGTGATGATGTGTGAAGTCCCTGGAGTCTGTTTTGGGGAGCAGCGATACTGCGTGGAACAGAACGGGTATTTCAGCCCCCGGGCTCAGGGAATATCGAAGGATCTTGGTGCCTGCTGAATGACAGCATATTGTGAGTCCTATATTTGGGCTGGTGCATGCCCTGCATGACTGAGGGAAGTACAAAGATCCTGCTGAGTGCAGAAACATGTCACACTCTTGCAGCCATGTCCCAGTGGAGAAGGGGATATCTGCTCTCACATGAGGTTTTCAGAGGAAAAGAGTAGGGTTGGGGCACTTTGAGGGTCTTCCAGTTCCTGAGCCTGAGGATCACCGCTACATGTTTGGGGAAGACATGACTCCACCGAGAAGCTGTGAGAGTGTGGGCATGATTCACCAGCCTGGGCCTTCCTGCACCCATGGGTGAGTTCAGAGGGACTGAGGGCTCCAATGTGTGGCCTTCTGTAGCTGGTAGCAATACTGACCTGTGGAAGCCCTCAACCTTAGGCAACATGGCAAAAGTAGGGCCAGGCCAGGAGCTCTGCAGAAGGCTGCTATGCCCACACAGGAAAGCTGTGCCCTCAGTGACAGGTGAGCGGAAGGGTGGAAAAGTGGAATAGAGACTGAGGGCCATGCCCAAGAAAACTATGCCTTCCCAGTTCTTGATGGCCTTTGGGAACATCTTTCTCTGAGTCTCCTTCCCCGGCACTGCTCCTCCCAAAGCCAGAAGAATCGATTTCCCCAGAGTCTGTGGGAGTTGTGGCTTCCCTGGGCCTCCCCCATGCACAGAGACCCTCTCTTGAGGATGTCATTTGTCAGGATTTCCATTCACTTGACATGCTCAGGGGTCAAGGAGACCTGTGTAAGGAGAAACACAGCAAGGTAGGGACTGATGGTCATTGGTGGTGGAGGAACATCTAGGAATGTCTTCCTCTCCTTCAAGAGAGAGTGCTTGAAAGATGAATGTCTGCAGTGTGCACTGATCTCCAATAACCAGAAGATTGACGAGGTCTCAATAGCTTGTTCTGAACAAAGGCATTGCTTTCTCCTTTGGCCTTCTTCACAGAGATGGGAAAATAAAAACATCAGCACAGAAGGAATCTCTAAGGGATGCAGAAAGTGTTTAATGAGTCTGGGGAGAGAAATGATGTCACACCAAGCAGAGGCCCCCTGTGCAGCAAGCAGCAGGAACAGACAAGGATCTGTTCCCATTTCCTATGGCAGCGCTGCCACAGAGCCCTATCTCCCAGCTGAGAGTTGTAGAGAGATGAGCGGGTCACTCAGGGCTCATTCTGGGGGACACTAACAGAGATCTCAAAAGGGAAAAGACAATAATGATATGAGATAGGAAGAGTGAGTGGAAGAGAGTATCAGTAGACCTTCTCCATGTTGTCAGAGACTCCAGGCTGGCCTGTACGTTTGTGACTTTCAGGGCAAATACAGCACCACAACATTGGTTCTTCTGTCCAGTGCCATGTTCAGCATTACTGGGCGTCCTTGTGTGCGTCAGCATCCAGCATCTTTAGCAGGGGTTGCACCTTCTGCCACAGTAGCGGTTGGAAATGCAGGAGAGGTCAAGGCCCCCCGAGGTGATGGGCACACCCTCAGAGCTGAGGATGCTGCCAACAGCAGCAGAGGTGGAGGATCCCACAGCGGTGTTCTGTGGGAAGGAGCTGAGGATGGGTCCGGGCAGGGTCACCACCACGGGAGAGGGCTGGATGACAATGGTGGAATTCTGGCACTGCCTGACACAGGGCTCATTGCAGCTGCTGGCCAGAGGGGTGGGGCCACAGGGCCGGCATGGCTGGCACTGGTCACAGCAGGACATGTCTTGAGGCTGGAGGTACACCTGGGAGAGAGGGCAGGGAGGAAGCAGAACATGGGGATGCATGAGGAGCAGCATATCACCACACTATGAGGGAATGAATGCACAGGCAGTGCTGGGACCTGAAGACAGATCACGGATGTCCAAAGGATTCTTTGTCTCATTCTCACAGAGCCCACTTGGAGCCCCTGGGACCTATCCAGCTACTGCCTACACCCTAGCCCACAAGCCACCTCCTTGCAGGCCCAGCCTCCTCCCATGACAAACATTCTCCCCACTTTCCTCTCTCATGACAAGCAGAGCCACACATGGAACAGAGCTAATAGCAGCTGGGAGTTCCAGTGAGCTCAGACCTCGGTTTGGAGCAGGAGGAGTACAAGAAGGGGCTTCACGCTCACCTGGTTCCCAAGAAGAAGGAGGTGAGAAAAGGGAATGAGAAGGCAAGGAGCTGGGCTGGCTTTTATAATGGACCCAAGCTGCCCAATATGCAGGGGCATCCCTTGCAGCAGGGAGTATTTTCTGACAAGCTCCTCTTGAATGCAAAACATCCCAGCTAATGATACGGGCTGTGTGTTGGTTTCCTGTGCTGCTGATTTTCACATCCTGATTTATGTCATTTCCATTCCTCATGGACGGCATCCTTTGAGGGACAGGAAGAAAGGCCCAAGCATTTCCAGGCAACACACATGGCTGTGGGCAGAACACTCAGCTCACATGCTGGCGGAATCCAGCAAAGGCAAATGATATCAGCCTGATTAGTAGGCCATCAATGTGAAACAACTAGAGCCTGTGTGCTGGATTTATGCAAGTGCCTGTGGGTATAGAGGTTTCCATGATTCCACGCATGTGTGCATGAGCAGGTGAGTGTTTGTGTGACTTGTGTGTCCCACATAAGAACACGTGCTCTGATCACAACAGGGCCACTCTCCACTGCTCTGCCCATGAGCTCCTGAGAGAAGCTATGGCCAGCAGGGGCTTGAGCATGGCTGAATAACCTCAGAACAAACCTGGCAGAGGTGCTCCCCCACCCAGGAGCAGAAATACAAACATCTGTATCTTCAGTCCTCTTTTTCTATGCCTACAACATTCACCATCTACTATTGCCAAACTCAGGCTTCAACAAGGACTGCCTCACACCAGTTTGGATCCTGAGCTTAATTACCCATCGTAGAATTGAGAACGTATGAGCAGAGAGACAGTCACCCCTCCCTGCCTCCCCAGGTCAGGACAGAACAGCTCTCTCCAAGACTAAGTAGGTGGGGTTAGCTTAATGTAAGGAGAGAAAGGCTGAGAAATGCTGCCCACCTTGTGCGAACCCACTGCTGAGTAGACATGCATCCAATACAGCCCCTGAGCTGTATAGGGTGGGACACATGTCCACCATACTGAAACAAATGCTAACCATATTTCTACGACTCATGGGCCCGGTGTGGAGTCATGCTGGGGCTGAAACCTTGGGCAGAAGCAACGTCACATGGTTCAGTATACGATATTGAAGTATCGCAGAGTAAATACAGTGTTCTGGTAAAGTTCCATCCTCTTTAAGGAGAAAA
>NW_018364570.1:21560-23628 GCF_002078875.1 Numida meleagris | reverse complement strand
AGAGGAGAGGAGAGGAGAGGAGAGGAGAGGAGAGGAGAGGAGAAGAACTGGAAGGCATTTTAAGACATCATCCGGTTCAACTGCCTGACGTCTTCAACAATAGGAACAAGGAAAAGCATGTTAATGAGAGCATTGTCCAAATATCTCTTGACAGTGGCAGGCACGGGACATCGGCCACATCTCTAGGAAGCCTGTGGCAGTGCTTCACCACCTTATACTAATTTGTTCCTAGTGATACAAGTTGTAGCAATGTTGTGATGCTTGCTAATGTGAATTGATGGATAGCCCTGGAGTTTGCTTACATAACAGGAAGAATTTGTGGCCTTGTACCAAGTAGATTACAATGATATAGTGCACCACTTGTATTGAGCAGATAAGGGAAGTTCTGCTTTGAAACAGCAAATTTTGTGAAAGCAAGAATTGTGCAATCAAGGCGAGGAGCTAACTGAGCATTGGTGATAATGGAGTTTGAGCAGTGAACACCATGAGGAAGAGTATGGACTTCATCCAGGGTGTGGTGGGTCCACCACCACAAAAAGACAGAAGATTTGAAAGGAGGCAGAACCCTAAGTTAACGATTTTGGAGGGAAGTATGGAACATGTATGTAGTGTGTGTTAAAATATTTGCACATGTAAAATAAGTAATGAATATAAACTGAATATCATTTGTGCAAGATACGCATGATCGCTGGAGGTTACAGCAGGTTTAGCCACAGACATGCAGCTTCAGAAGAGGTACAGCCCCCTGGGCACTGGAGAGGACAAACAAAGTCCATTGTGGGGAATCACTGGAAGTAGCTGAACTGAGCCCTGATGTCTGTTGCAAGGAGAAAAGCGTGTGAGACTTAAGGAGACTCCTCACTTTCAGTAGGGGATGCAGCAATTTGATGAAATCTTGGCTGTTACTTTTCCTTGGCAAGGACTGGCACCTAGGATGCTGCAGAGGGACTCCCAGGGCTTGTCTGCATATCAGTGCATTACCCTGGGTGGCTGTTAAATGTGAGCCTCCATCCAGACAGAGGTGATTTTAACCACCCCAAGAAATGCTAGAAGGGCAGTATGGCAGGAAAAATTCTGTGGATTTCTGAAATCGAAGGAAGACAATATTTATAATCCAGATAGCTGAGGAGCTGATTAAGGGAAACAGTTTATTGCAACTCTTCCTCACAAACAAGGCAAAACTCTTGAATACTGTATGGATAGAGGACAGCCTTGGCTGCAGTGACCATGAGTCTGTGCAGCTTAAGATCCAGAGCGGATCAATTCTGACCGAGGGCAGAATTGCAGTCGTAAACTTCAAAGGGAACTACTGGGCAATGGTACTGCATGCACTCCTTCCCCAGGTAAGTGTTCTGGAGCAGATGTCTTTACGTGCCATTACTAGGCACCCGAAAGACAGCGAGCAGCCCCAGGCGGAGATTGCGGCGGCGGCGGGGAGGAGGCGACGCGGGCGGAGCAGAACCGGGACTGGCGGGGGCAGAGCAGCGCGGGCGGCGGAGCGGTGGGATGCGGCAGTGCCGAGCCGCGGGGCTCGTGGGTACGCGGGGCTTCCTCCGGCGGGACCGGCCGGGGGCCTCTGGGGTCCGGGGCTGCGCTCTCTTCCAGCCCTCTGACTTTCTTCTGACATGGTGCCCCCTCTCTCCTTCTGCATAAAATTTCTGGTGAAGCAAATGGATTTTTTGAGTTTGCTTCTTTTCTTCTTGGCAGTGGCTGTGAGCAGAGCCCAGGTGCAGCAGGAGCCGTCGGCAGAGACCAGCGAGGGCACCGACATCAGCATCACCTGCTCACGTCCCAAGATAAAGGCTGGAGATTACATCCACCGGTACCGTCAGTTCCCGGGCCGAGACCCCGCATTCCTCGTCAGCGCCCTCTGAAGGGCTCCAAGGAGGTGCCGGACGTGGCGAGGCAGCTGTGGGTGTCGGTAGACCGCCGCTCCAGCGCCCTGTGGCTCGCCCAGCCCAGGCTCGGGGACGCGGCGGTGTATTACTGCGCACTGGGAGCACGGGGAGAGAACCTGGCGTTGCTGCCGGGCACGAACCTCGAAGGGCGGGGCGGGGCGGGGCGGGGC
>NW_018364570.1:15289-19085 GCF_002078875.1 Numida meleagris | reverse complement strand
GTCACATCACTTCCTTATGCCAGGGCCTTACAAAGAACAGTTTGGCCCAGGGAGACTCTCACAGTCTGTATAATTCTAAACCCATGTAAGCAGTGTCCCAAGCACTCTGTATGCAGACCTCATCCCTTCCACAGACTCCCCTTGCGAGGACCTTCACCATCTGATAAGGTGTCTGTTGAGGCAAAATTTCACTTAGCAAGAGGAGGAGAGAGGGTTTCACACTTACCTATTTGCCAGAGAGAAGACGGCAAGAGAAGTGGATGGGAGAGCTGGGAATTCAGCTGCCTTTTATACTGGTCCTTCATTGATGCAGGCCCACAGGCACCACTGATACAGGCAATAATTTTATGACAAGCTCTCTGTGAACGCAAGCCATCCCCGCCGTGTTTTGGTTTCCTGCAGAGCTACCTTTTCATTTCCAGATTTCTGCCATGCCCATTCTCTAATGAAGGTTTCTTTACAGTGCTGCAATTAAGGGCCCAATGATTTATAGGGCAGGGTTGCATTGGTGAGGCAGATGACTCAGCTGTAGTGGTGGTTTGGTCCAGAGCAGGCTAATGAAGTCAGGCTGGTTCACTGCAGTGGGGCTGTTGGAAGTGCCATCCTCAGGATAAGCTCCAGAAAGCATCAGTTGGATATCCAAGGCTTCCTGTACATGAGAACATGCTTCTCCCTTGTCTGCCTCCTCAGCTTACTCTGGTGACCTCTTGTTTTGGCTTTGTGCTGTGTGCGAGTTTTTGGCTGAGATTTCACCCTGAACCATGTAACACCGCCCTCTGGAAAAGAGTTCTTGACTTTTTTAGTTTGTGCACACTCTGCATAGTCTGTTGACTCTCAAAAAGATGTCACAAAATCATAGAATAGTTTGTGTTGGAGGAGACCTGGAAGATCATCTGGTTCCAACCACTTCCACAAGCAGAGATACTTTCAATTATATGTGTATATATTGGTGATCTTATGATTCTATAATTCTGTAACGAAGGATTTCTTCCTCAGCTTTAAGAGACCCACCCTCCAGTTCCTAGGGGGGTGATGGAGCGGAAAGCTCTTCTCCAAGGCCATCTCTATGCAGGTTGAAAGACCACATGGGGACAAACTCAAGCCTATAGCATTGCCTGGGTTTGTTGCGGCCAAAGTGCAGGACCCGGCACTTGGTCTTGTTGAACCTCATCCCGTTGGCTTCAGCCCAGAGGTCCAGCCTGTCCAGATCTCTCTGTAGGGCCTCACTACCCCCAGGCAGATCAACACTTCCTGCCAGCTTGGTGTCGTCTGCAAACTTACTGAGGGTGCTCTCAATGCCCTCATCCAGGTCATCAATAAAGATATTGAAGAGGACAGGCCCCAGCACCGACCTCTGGGGAACACCACTCGTGACCGGCCGCCAGCTGGATTTAACTCCATTCACCACCACTCTCTGGGCCCGGCCCTCCAGCCAGCTCCTTACCCAGCAAAAATTGTACCTGTTCAAGTCACTGGGCCGCCAGCTTCTCCAAGAGAATACTGTCGGAAGCAGTGTCAAAGGCTTTGCTGAAGTCTAGGTAGACCACATCAACTGCCTTTCCCTCATCCACCAGACGGGTCACTCGATCATAGGAGGAGATCAGGTTGGTCAAGCAGGACCTGCCCTTCACAAACCCATGCTGGCTGGGCCTGATCCCCCAGTTGTCCTGCAAATGCTGCGTGATCTCCCTCAAGGCAATCTGCTCCATAATCTTCACTGGCACCGAGGTCAGGCTGACAGGCCTGTAGTTCCCCGGATCCTCCTTACGACCCTTCTTGTAGATGGGAGTGACATTGGCAAGTCTTCAGTCTTCTGGGACCTCTCCAGTTGACCAGGAACACCGATAGATGATGGAAAGCGGCTTGGCTATCTCCTCCGCCTGCTCCCTCAGTACTCTCGGGTGGATCTCGTCCGGCCACATGGACTTGTGGCAGTCCAGGTGGAGCAGTAGGTCTCTGACCATTTCCTCCTCTGTCATGGGGGGTTTGTTTCGCTCCCCATCCGAGACTTCCAGGTCAGAGAGTAGAGTGCTCTGAGGACAGCTGGTCTGGCTTTTAAAGGCAGACATATAAAAGGCATTGAGAACCTCAGCCTTTTCATTGTCTTCAGTAGCCACGTTCCCAGCCACGTCCAGTAAAGAATGAAGATTCTCCTTGGTCCTCCTCTTACTGTTAATATATTTGTAGAAGCGTTTCTTGTTTCCTTTAATCCCAGCAGCCAAGCTTCGTTTAAGCTGGGCCTTTGCCTTTCTAATTTTCTCCCTGCACATCCTAACAACTTCTTTGTACTCTTTCTGAGTTGCCTGTCCCTTCTTCCACAGGAGGTAGATTCTCTTTTTCTCCTGGAGCCTCAGGAAAAGCTCCCTGTTCATCCACGCCGGTCTCCTTCCCCACCAGCTCATCTTGTTGCTCAGGGGGACAGCCTGTTCCTGCGCCTTCAGGACTTCCTTCTTGAGGAGCGACCGGCCTTCCTGGACCCCTTTACTCTTCAGGACCGAATCCCAAGGGACCCTCCCTTCCAGTCTCCTGAACAATTCCAAGTCTGCCCTCCGAAAGTCCAAGGCAGCAGTTTTGCTGTCCCCTCTCCTGGTTCCACCAAGAATGGAGAACTCTACCATTTCATGGTCACTCTGTCCAAGGCAGCCTCCAGGGGAGACTTCCCCTCCTGTGAGCACTTGACTGTACTGAGTCTGGCAGGGAGGCAGGGATGTAATCTCCTCTGGCTGAGGAGAATATATAGTCATTGGTCTGTGATGCAGCAAATATTTAGTGAGTCTGAGGAAGGAAATGATGTCACTCCAAGACCCTATACCAAGCGTGGGGAGCAGCAGAGAAAGACAAGAATCATTCCTATGGCAGCATTTCCACAGGGCCCCCATTTCCTGGCCAAAAATTGTAGAGAGGCAAGCAGGTCACACAAGGCTGATTTTGAGGGGTATTAACAGAGATCTCTGAGGGGAAACAACAGCAAAGATATTGGACGGGAAAAGTGAGTGAAAGCGAGTACCGAGAGACTTCTCCATGTTGCTGGAGAAATTAGGCTAGCCTTTTCGTTTGTTAGTTCTTCTGTCCAGAGTTCCTGGGGGTGCTTGTTTGGGTCAGCGTCCAGCACCTTTAGCACGGGGGGCACCTACTGCCACAGTGGAGGTTGGAAAGGCAGGAGAGGTCAAAGCCCCCCAAGGTGATGGGCACTCCCTCAGAGCTGAGGATGCTGCCAACAGCAGCAGAGGTGCAGGATCCCACATCTGCGTTCTGTTGGTGCTGGTAGCAGTACTGACTTGTGGATCCACTCAGCCATAGGCAGCTTGGCAAAATCTGGGCCAGGCAGGAGCTCTGTAGAAGAACACTGTCTGCAGTGTTGACTGCCTCCAGTACCTGAAGGAGTGATGGAGTCTCTTCAGCTAATTCCACCCAAAAGCATGACATTTCTCCTTGGGCCATCTATAAGAAGCTGAATGAAAACACATGAAGGACAGAATAAATGATGCAGAAAACGTTTAATAAGTGTGAGGAGGGAAATGAAGTTACACCAAGCAGAGGAGTGCGCTCTCTGTGCAGCAAGCAGCAGGAGCAGACAAGAATCTGTTCCCATTTCCTTTGGCAGCATTGCCACAGAGCCCTATCTCCCAGCTGAGAGTTGTAGAGAGATGAACTGGTCACTCAGGGCTCATTTAGGAGGGCACTAACACAGATCTCAAAAGGGAGAAGACAATAATGATATGAGATAGGAAGATTGAGTGGAAGAGAGTATCAGTAGACCTTCTCCATGTTGTCAGAGACTCCAGGCTGGCCTGTA
>NW_018364570.1:12191-13766 GCF_002078875.1 Numida meleagris | reverse complement strand
TCTGTATCTTCAGTCCTCTTTTTCTATGCCTACAACATTCACCATCTACTATTGCCAAACTCAGGCTTCAACAAGGACTGCCTCACACCAGTTTGGATCCTGAGCTTAATTACCCATCGTAGAATTGAGAACGTATGAGCAGAGAGACAGTCACCCCTCCCTGCCTCCCCAGGTCAGGACAGAACAGCTCTCTCCAAGACTAAGTAGGTGGGGTTAGCTTAATGTACGGAGAGAAAGGCTGAGAAATGCTGCCCACCTTGTGCGAACCCACTGCTGAGTAGACATGCATCCAATACAGCCCCTGAGCTGTATAGGGTGGGACACATGTCCACCATACTGAAACCAAGGCCAAGCACACTTCTGCAACTCATGGGCCCGGTGTGGAGTCATGCTGGGGCTGAAACCCTGAGCAGAAGCAACATCAAACCAGAGGAACATGGGTCCTGTTGTTGCTGTGCCAAGGGAAGAAGGACAGAGTCTGTGTCAAACAGGTGAAGAGTCCTTTGGTCATCAGCCACCAACACCTCTATGTCCCTCTCTGGAATTTGAGTCTGAGTGCCCAGGAAGTGCACCTGGATGGGAACGGACATCCAATTCATGGCCACACATCCCAAAGCCTGCCACTAGACTCCAACAGTGACAGGAGGAATCTCTCTTTCTGACAGGGGCACTGGGAAGAGTGTGAAGTTTGAGAGTATGTTCCTTTACCCACATATTTGTCTCCCTGGGCTCAGGTCTCGGTTAGAGATAGCACAGCCAAGGACAGCCCCCTGCTGTTGGCTGACTGTGGAGAGGTTGTTCCCAGACAGCTGTCTGGGGAGGCCTCACCTATGCCTGGCCCTCATGGCATGACCCAAAAGTAGGGGGTTCCCTGTCCATGAGTAAGTAGAAGTGACAGCAGTCAGTTTGTAGCATGCCATAATACATCTCCCCCTAAAATAGGATATATTCATTAAGGAATTAATAGTAGAAGCCCTTAGAAGTGGCAAAAAGGCACTTTGAGGTAACAACAACCAGTATAGACTGATACTGATATGTTTAACAAACTTATCAGTAGTGATATGGACTTAAGATACTTGCAGATTACAAACTTATCAATCGTATTAACCAAAACAGTAATATTATAGGATACGTGTAACTATACATAGCCAAAATATCACTGGAGATTCATAGTGATCCCAGAAGGGTTTACCTAGGTCAGACCAACATCAAGGGGGTCCAGTTAAGAATGTGACCTCACAAGTACCTATGATCTCACATTCCACGATTGTATTTAGTAAATTAAGTTTTCACTGCAGCTCGTTGCTGCTGTTTTCCTCCTCTGGGCCCACCTCCCTATCTCTCCCCTTCTCCCTTTCCCAGGGTGGTTGTCCGCTGGTCTCTCCACCAAATTAGTCAGAAAATGTGTTCAAACCAGGCTGGAACAGTGACACACTTTAAGAAGAAAAAAGGGGAAAAGCAAGAGGCAAACAAACAATAGAGAGATAGGAACACTCACAGCATGAGAAGTCTACAAGTGAGGGGGTCTCCATTTTGCGTAAACTTCAAGAGAGATCTATATCATTGATGCATGAG
>NW_018364570.1:9154-11993 GCF_002078875.1 Numida meleagris | reverse complement strand
GTCAGAAACTCTACAGCTCAGCCTGAGTTCAAAACTAGCCAGGGAAGGATAACAACAAAAGTGTCCTTAAGTCCACTGGCAGTGAAAAGAAAGCAAAGGAGATTGTATGTGCATTAGACCATGAGATGGGCAAAATGATGTGTAGTAAATGATGTGTTTTGAAGAAGATTTCTTTAAATGCCTTTCCTAAATATCTGAAAGACAGCGAGTCAGCTCGAACAGCCCCGACCAGCTCCCGAGTGATGCCTGCGCCACGGGGCTGGCAGGGTTGGCGGTGGTGCTCGTGGGTGTGAGGGGCTTCCTCCGGTGTGGGCGGGCCACAGACTGTGGGGGGCTGGGGCAGCACTAGCTTCTGGACCTCTGGCTTCTTTCTGAATTGGTGCCCCTCTCTCCTTCCCTTCCTGACTGAAATTTCTGTGGGAGTGAATGGATTTTATGAGTTTACTTCCCCTTTTCTTCTCGACAGTGGCTGCGAGCAGAGCCCAGGTGCAGCAGGAGCCATGGGCAGAAACCAGCGAGGGCACCGACATCAGCATCACCTGCACACATTCTAACATACAGACTTATGATTACATCCAGTGGCACCGTCAGTTCCCGGGCCGAGGCCCCGCATTTCTCGTCAGTGCCCTGAAAGGCTCCAAGGAGATGCCGGAGGCGGCGGGGCAGCTGTCGGTATGGGCAGACCGCCGCTCCAGCGCCCTGTGGCTCGCCCAGCCCGGGCTCGGGTGCACGCTGGTAGCACGGGGAGAGGAGCCGGGGCTGCGGCCAGGCACGAACCTCGAAGGGCGAGGCGGGGTGGGGGCACAGTCCCGTGCGGGCCCGCAGGGGGCGCTGCGTCCAGGGCCGCCAAACTCCATCCTGACCAGGGCGCACCTCCCTGATTTCTCGAGAGAAATGAGCACGGCACCCGCAACAGCCATTGATGGAGGCCAATGTGAGTCAGACACAGTTACGTCTGAGGTGGACAAAACGGCATAACTGGCAACACGAGCTTTGTTTGACATCAGAAGAACAACCACACAGTTCTGTTCTATCTTCTATCCTCATCTGCTTCTCCAGTGCAACACCGATTGAAATAGGAGGAGCACTGTTCCTAAGAGCCTGCAGGGTGTTTTGCCTCCGTGGCCTCCCACATACTCCAGAGTTCAGCTATGAGCACAGCAGAGGTTGTGTTCTCTCTTTGAAGGTTCTGTGAGGCTCGATGTGGGCAGACACACGGCAAGGCAAAGGCTGATAGCCACTTGCTCTGCCACAGTCAGGGATGTCTTTTTCATCTGCATTGGACAGTGCCCAAGAGAGGAGCCTGTGCAGTGTGTCACAACCTCCCATTCTTCTCAGAATGGAGAAGGGTCTCCTTAAACACCCAACTTATACCCACCAGAGCAAAGCCATTCTCTCTGGGCATCTCTGGAGGCAACACACGGTGAAAAGTAACATCAAAAGCTCAAAGGAGATGCAGAAATCTTTAATGAATGTTTAAAGCAGAAAACGAGGTCCGACTGAGCAGAGGCTCCGCAGGGCAGGATTTGCCTGATCCCACAATTGAGTTCATGCAAGGCTAGTGCCTTCTTTTCTGGCAGAGGATGGACTGGTTCTGAGGAACCTCACTGCTCAGAGGAGAATAAGGGAAAAAAAAAAGAATGCAAAACTGTAAGTGGAGAAAGAGGTAGGTAGGTGGGTAGAGGAACAGAAGCAGAGACATGAGCCAGGTTGTCAGAAAGCACAGGCTTCTCCCTTCCATTCACTATTTCCTGGAGTAGCTGAGGATGATCAACTGTTCTGAAAGCAGTGGCTTGAAGATTCCTTCTTGATTCAGCACCGTGCTTGTAGGGTCTTCAGGCATGTTTCCAGGACCAAGGCCAGCGGCTTTAGCAGGGCAGGCACCTTCTGCCACAGTAGCCGCTGCCGAAGCCAGACAAGTTAAAGCCCCCCGAGGTGATGGGCACGCCCTCAGAGCTGAGGATGCTGCCAACAGCAGCGGAGGTGGAGGATCCCACAACAGTGTTCTGCGGGAAGGAGCTGAGGATGGGTCCAGGCAGAGTCACCACCACGGGAGAGGGTTCGATGACGACGTTGGAGTTCTGGCACTGCCTGACACAGGGCTCATTGCAGCTGCTGGCCAGAGGGGTGGGGCCACAGGGCCGGCATGGCACACACTGGCTGTAGCAGGACATGTCTTGAGGCTGGAGGTATACCTAAGAGAGTGGGATAGAAGGAGAGCACTTGGGTATGGTGGGGCAGCCTGGATAGCCTCTCACACAAGAGCAAAGGCAACTACTGGGGGTGGAGGAGGAGGAAGCTGTGAGAGCATGTCACATCACTTCGTTATACCAGGGCTCTATAAAGAACAGTTTGGCCCAGGGAGACTTTCACAGAGTGCATAAATCAAAAGCCATGTAAGCTGTGTCCCAAGCAGTCTCTATGCAGACCCTGTCCCGTCCATGATCTCCCATAGCAAGGAGCTTCACTATCTGTTAAGGTTTCTGTTGAGGCAAAATTCCACTTAGCAAGAGGAGGAGAGAGGGCTTCTCACTTACCTGGTTCCCAGCGAGAAGGAGGCAGGAGAAGTGGATGAGAGAGCTGGGAATTTAGCTTCCTTTTATACTGGTCCTTCATTGCTTCAGGCCTTGAGGCACTCACTGGTGATATAGGCCATAATTGTCTGACAAGCTAACCTTGAGTGCGTGCTATCCCTTCTCATTATATGGGCTGTGTTTTGGTTTCCTGCAGTGCTACCTTTTCATTTCCAGATGTACGCCATGCCAATACTCTAAAGAAGGTTTCTTTGAAGTACTGTGATGAAAGGAATTCTTCCTCAACTCTAAGAGACAGTGCCTGA
>NW_018364570.1:4931-8004 GCF_002078875.1 Numida meleagris | reverse complement strand
GGACTTCTGGCCATCATCTAGTTCTACTGCCATGCTAAAGCAGGTTCCCTAGATTTGGTCAAACAGGAAAGCATCCAGGTGGGTTTTGAATATCTCCGGAGATGGAGATTCCAAATGTCTCAAGGCAGCTTGCTCCAATGCTCTGCTCTTTCATGCTCAAAGTAAAGAAATTCTTTCCCACGCTTGGATGGAGCTTCCTGTGTATGTCTTTGTGGCTGTTCCCACCTGTCCTGTCAGTGGGCACCACAGAAAAAAGCCTAGCCCCATCCTCTTGACATCTGCCTTTTAGTTATTTTTAAGCACTGATAAGATATGTTCTTATTCTTCTCAAGAATAAACAGATCCAGGACTCTCAGCCTTTCATCTGAAGGAAGGTGTCTGTGGTCTTATAAAATTGCACAAAAGAGCACAATGTTGTCTTCGCTTCATCCAGACATGATCAGAAAAGGATGTGGGAGAAGGGCTTCAGACTCACGTGGTTACTAAGAACAAAGAGGGTTAGATGCTGACTAGAGGGTCAAGGAATTGGGCTGCCTTTAATGGTGACGCTGCACTGCCCCAATCCCAGACACAGCCTTCATGGATCGGACAATTTCCTAAGGTGCTTGTGATGAATGGAAAACAGCCAATGACGTGAGCTGTGTGGCTGCTTCCCTTAATGCTGCTTGTTCATTTCCTGGCTTATGCCATACCCATTCCCTCACAGAGGCTTCTGAGTGCTGGGATTGAGAGGCCCCAGCACTTCTGGGCCAGGAATGAGTCAGTGATGGCAGAGGACTCAGCTCAAGTGCTGATGGGGGATCCACCTCAGGCAAGTGATGCTGGCCTGGGGCTACCCTGCATGCACATTTGCCATGTCTTCCTCTATCCCTCCATCCCAACTCACTCCAGTGGTCTCATGTGTTTGGATGCCCAGGCAGGTGGGCTGGACTGCTGGGTTTCAATTCTCTATCTCATCCAGCTGCCTTCTGCAGGAATTTATAAGATTTCTTGAAATAGATACAAAAGAATGTGTTGTAACTGAGACAGGATTCAAGTGGCTTATGGTTTAGTTTTTCATTAATCCTGTCCGGAGAAAGGAGATGGAGTCAATGATTCTTGTTTGTTTGTCTGTTCTCCCTCAGGATGTCCTATGATTCTAGAATTCCCTGTGTTTCCTGTTCCTCAGGATTTGCTGCCTGTTCTCAGCTCAGGTCTTTTTCGTGGCCTCTGTGTGATGGATTGCCCCGTGCTTTGCAGCTTAGAGACTGTTGGAGAGAGAGAGTTGGAACTAGATGATCTTAAAGGTCCCTTCCAACCCAAACCATTCTATGATTCTACAATACTATGATTCTATGACATTCCTAAGCAGAGACGCAGCAAGGCAAGGACTGACAGCCATTGCTTATGGAGTAACTAGGGATGCATTCCTCTACTTCAAAAGACAGTACCTGAAAGATGAAATCCCTGCAGTGTGCACTGGCCTCCAATATCTAGAGGAGCGATCTTTATGCAGACAGAAAAAAAGCAGGGAAGGACACACTAAATGTTGCAGCAAATGTTTAACAAGTCTCAGGAAGGTGATGATGTCACTCCAAGAGTGGACACCAAGTGTGGGGAGCAGCAGGAATCATTCCTATGGTGGCGCTGCCACAGGGCCCCCATTTCCTGGCCAAGAATTGTAGAGAGGCAAGCAGGTCACTTGAGGCTGGTTTTGAGGGGTACTAACAGAGATCTCTGGGGGGAAAAGACAGCAAAGATATTGGACGGGAAAAATGAGTGAAAGAGAGTACCAAGAGACTTCTCCATGTTGCCAGAGAAGTCAGGCTGGCCTCTTCCTTTGTTTGTTGTTCCGTCCAGTGCTGTGTTCAGAGTTCCTGGAGGTCCTTGTCTGGGGCAGTGTCCAGCATTTTTAGAGGCGGGGGGGGGGGCACCTTCTGCCTCAGTAGTGGTTGAAAATGCAGGAGAGGTCAAAGCCCCCCGAGGTGATGGGCATGCCCTCAGAGCTGAGGATACTGCTAACAGCAGCAGAGGTGGACCTGCAGGGACCACTTGAAGGTGTCTGTGACCTCGAGACCCATCCCTGTTCCAGTAGTCACATAGAAAGTCCCCACACACCTTGTTGCAGCAGCAGACAGCACGTGATAGGGACAACTTCAGCCCCAGTCTGACTCCAGCAGCTGGCTCCAAAACCACGCATACTGGAGCCCTCAATAAGTGGCACTTCGTCCTTCCAAGGTGCGAAACATGGAAACATCTTTTGCTGCCTTTAGGAGGGTAAATCAAAAGTCAGATCCTATTACAGTGCTGCTGCTTTGCCTGCCCACTCCCTGGCCAGCCAGCACAGGCATCTGACGGCAGGGAAAGCCCTAGGGGAGGAGAACCATGAGCCTCTCTGACTCTCCACAAGCTCAGCTTGGGGCCATGAGCCCATGCTCACACTTCATGAAGTGAAAAGCCTGTGCGCCCAGGAAAGGCAAAGGGGCTGTCCCAGCTCCTGCACCACACACTCAGAGAGCTAGCATGGTCCCTGCACCATTCCTGGGCACTCAGAAGGAGGAGGCCTGGCCTGCATAGCATAGGCTTATTGCTTTCTGCTGAGCTGCTTCTGAGGATGACTGCCCACTGTGGTTATGCCTTCCCATCCTTATTCCTGCCCAGATGCAAGGCCTTGCTGAACTACCTGTGATCCTGGTCAATGCATTTCACCAGCCTGTCCTGGTCCCTGTGACTTGCAGCCCTGCCCTACAATGTCCTGACTGCTTTTCACAAATAGGGCTCCTCCACATACATGCTTATAGTGGACTCCATCCAGTCATTTAAAGCATTAATGGGGAATTACACACTATTGGTCCTACACTGATCTCTGAGAGTCCCGTTTATAGATACCAGTCCCCAGCTGTGCTCTGACTCACTGGTCACAACAGAATTTTCCTGAGAGCAGTGTGAGGCGGGATCAGGTCACACCCAGGATCTGGGCCAGTTCTTCCAAAAGGGCCCCAAGGAGCCCCTGAGGAGTGACCCAGGCTGACATCACTTCCCTTTACTGGACTCTTCCAGTGCAGCAGCTGAATCTTTTGCCCAAATGGATGTA
>NW_018364570.1:0-2853 GCF_002078875.1 Numida meleagris | reverse complement strand
AAAAACACTGGCCCCGAGAGTGGTGGTGGACGGAGATAAATCCAGCTGGTGACCCGTCAGGAGCGGTGTTCCCCAGGGGTTGGTTTTTGGGCCCACCCAGTTTGATGTCATTATTACTGATCTGAATGAAGGAATCAAATGCACCTTCTGCAAGTTTCAAATGACACCAATGTGGGGGCAAGTATTCATCTTCCTGAAGATACTGCAGAGAGACCTGGACAGGCTGGATCGATGGGGTGAAACCAATTGTATGAACTTTAACAAGACCACATTCCATCTCCATCCCTTTCATCACAACAATCCATGCATGGCTACAGGCTTGAGGGAGAGTTGCTGGAAAGGTGCACAAAGGAAAAGGATCCAGCGGCTGCTGGTTAACAGCCAGCTGAACATGAGCCAGCACTGTGCTCAAGCCAAGAAGGCCAGTGGAATCCTGGCTTGCATCAGAAATAGTGGAGTCAGCAGGACTAGGGAGGTGATTATCCTTCTGTACTCGGCACAGGTGAGGCTGCACCTCAAGTACTGTGTTCAGTTTTGGCCCCTTACTACTCGAAAGACCTTGAGGTCCTGGAGCATGTCCAAAGAAGGGCAGTGAAGCTGTGAAGTCTGATGAGGAGCAGATGAAGGAAGTGGGACTGTTTAGTCTGGAGAACAGGAGATTCAGGAGACACCTTATCGCTCTGTACAACTGCCTGAAAGGAGGTTGTAGCAAGGTGGAAGTCGGCCTTTTTTTCCCAGGTAACGAGCAATAGGACAAGAAGTAAGGGCTTTGTTTGACACCACCCAGCTCCTCTTTCCTCAAGCAAATGCTAAGAATGCAGTCACAAAAGAGAGCTGCACCCCAGGGACGAGTTGCTGGGCAACTCCAAGGCCTCTGGAGATGTTGGCACCAGGAGGAGAAGAACAGCCTGAGCACCCATGCATGTCATCGGGACATCATTTTCAAAGGAAATCTACTTGGACAAGACCTCTCTTTCCCAATTCCAGTGAGACTGGCTGAACTGCCAAACTTCATAGGCCGCTTAAACATGACAAATACGAAAGGAGCACATTTCAGAAAGAGTGGAGGAAGAGCTCTGTGTCCAGCTGAGGTTGGAGGCTTGGGGGTATTTCACTGACCCAGCAAGAGTCCATTCCCCAGTCCCCAAGAGTCACTGTTTGGGGCTACCCGACAATGCGGAATACAGAAAGTCAGAGGCGTGGGATGGGACTGTCAGGAGAGCCCATGTCATGTGGCTGGTCCCTCTCCAGCTCTCAGGAGTGCCCCAGTATAGCCTGTGAGCTGTGCTTAGGGAGGGCTCTGCTGCAGCCAAGCGTCCTGACTTGGAGCTGCAGGATGAGGCCTCAAAAGTATACCCACTCTGGTGGATCCCTCCCAGTCTCTCTTATCAGCCAGCTGCCAGTGATTCCGGGCACATCTTCAGCTCAGAAACAGTCTCTAAGCTGCAAAGCACGGGGCAATCCATCACACAGAGGCCACGAAAAAGACCTGAGCTGAGAACAGGCAGCAAATCCTGAGGAACAGGAAACACAGGGAATTCTAGAATCATAGGACATCCTGAGGGAGAACAGACAAACAAACAAGAATCATTGACTCCATCTCCTTTCTCCGGACAGGATTAATGAAAAACTAAACCATAAGCCACTTGAATCCTGTCTCAGTTGCAACACATTCTTTTGTATCTATTTCAAGAAATCTTATAAATTCCTGCAGAAGGCAGCTGGATGAGATAGAGAATTGAAACCCAGCAGTCCAGCCCACCTGCCTGGGCATCCAAACACATGAGACCACTGGAGTGAGTTGGGATGGAGGGATAGAGGAAGACATGGCAAATGTGCGTGCGGGGTAGCCCCAGGCCAGCATCACTTGCCTGAGGTGGATCCCCCATCAGCACTTGAGCTGAGTCCTCTGCCATCACTGACTCATTCCTGGCCCAGAAGTGCTGGGGCCTCTCAATCCCAGCACTCAGAAGCCTCTGTGAGGGAATGGGTATGGCATAAGCCAGGAAATGAACAAGCAGCATTAAGGGAAGCAGCCACACAGCTCACGTCATTGGCTGTTTTCCATTCATCACAAGCACCTTAGGAAATTGTCCGATCCATGAAGGCTGTGTCTGGGATTGGGGCAGTGCAGCATCACCATGAAAGGCAGCCCAATTCCTTGACCCTCTAGTCAGCATCTAACCCTCTTTGTTCTTAGTCACCATGTGAGTTGATACCAGCAGTGATCAGCAGAGACCATGAGAAGACCACGTAAGCCAGAAGAAGACATCCTGTTTGAAGTTTGCTGCTGCTCTTAAGGAGCTATCAAACCTCACTCTGGCATCATCTCCTTCTGAAAACACAGAGCCATGGCAAAGGAGAACATGACTTTTGTGACTGAATTCATTCTCCTGGGCTCAACAGATCATCCCAGGTGACACACGGTACTGTTTGTCATTGTCTGCTCCATGTCTCTCCTAATCCTGGCCTCACCTTTGTCACAGCGGAGTGTGATCAGTGCATGTGTATCTCAAGAGTTTCCTTATTGCCTGGGTACAGAGTGGGTCCCAGGAATATCACTGTCAGTTTCTACTGTGAGGATGGGCCTCTTCTGAGGCTGGCCTGTGGGGGTACAGTCAGGCTTTACCCTTGGCTTTATGGTGCCTATCCTCATCCTCCAAGGCGCTCTGCTTTTCATGATAGTTTCCTACATCGGCATCACCTCCACAGTTGTCTCTATTCCCTCTAATCTCACTCACCAGAAGGCATTCTTTGCCTGTCCCTCCCAGCTCAGCGTGGTTCCCTCTACCAGAGGCCAAGGCCAAATCCAGCACTTGCCTACCTGAAAGCTGCCATACACCTGCAGCAGAG
>NW_018364569.1:75527-78768 GCF_002078875.1 Numida meleagris | reverse complement strand
TCCTTCCTCTTTTGCTTCACTTGGCCTTGCCCCTGCTGTGTACGTGCCTGCATGCCATGCTGGCAGCAGGGGACGGCCACTGCTGAAGGTGCTGATATTTCACCACTGCACATCACCTCCCCTGTTGTGGAACAACAGCCGTGTTCGTTGTTTGAGACGTTTCCAAAATCCCGTGTGGACTTTATAGCGACGAGGCAGCGCTGGGTTACGCGATGAAAGACTGCTGTCGCCCGTTCGTGGAAGAACCAGCGGCCCCTGGGCTGGGGAACTCTGGCCCTTCCCTGTGCTGCCACACAGCTGAAAGGCTCTAGAGGCACCTCTGACCAACTCTGTCCACCCCAATTGTTGCTTGGGAAGTAGAACAGAGCATCTTGAGATCGCAAACAACGTGAAGGAGAGGCTGGAGAGGAGGGAAAAATGGACGAAAGGGGGCAGTTGTATGTACATGAGTTGCTGGTCACCGTACTCGTCTGGCCATGCTCTGCACCTGATCACTGCAGGCTGTCCTGTGTGTGCCTGTGTGTGTTTCTGCACGTGTGCACTTGTGCATCGATGAATGTCAGTGGGTGACAGATTTTCTGCATGGAGGAGTTCAGTGAGATGCCTCTGCTTCATCCGCACTTCCACGTCACACGCTGTTGTGTCAGACTGCTCCTCTGCCGGCCCAATCTGTCGCATGGCAACAACACGTAACGGGATATTGGTGGGAAGGTTCAACCCCGACTGCCACACCACCAACATCTGCCTCTGACGTTGTGGGCCAACACCACACAATGAGAGGCATTGCCTTCAGAGCAGCCTCAGAAAATGCATCCTATAATGTAACTGTAAACTTACTTTAATTTCTTAATTTTTAATGTTCAATAAAGAGATCAGACTTTTGATTGCAGCTCTACGCGTTCCGTTTGAAAATTGGCTGGTTAAGTATTTGTATCAACAGAAAATGGAGCTGAAAGAAACCAAGAAGTTGCTGAATTTTTGGCAGTCTTGAAACCCGATCTCAAATGCCCGTATCAAAACGGAAAGCACGGCTGTGTATTTTTCGCTGTTCACAGGACTGCGTTTAGCCAGCGTATCCAAATGCATACACTGATCTGCCATCACTTGAGCCAGCACCGCGCTGCGCCCTCCCGTGTCCCAGTTTCAGCCCCGATGGGGTTCGTAGCACACTGATGTTCGGCCATTACTCCTTGTCCTGGCGCTACACACCATTGAGAAGAGCCTGGCCTCATCCATTTGCCCCCCACCTCCCTCGAGATCTTCATAAACATTTACATGACACCCTCAGTCCTCTTTTCCCCAGGCTGAACAGACCCAGGTTACTCAGCCTTTCATAGAATCACAGAATCACAGAATGTATTGGGTTGGAAGGGACCCCGAGAATCATCAAGTTCCAACCGCCCTGCCCCAGGCAGGGACACCAACCTCCAGATCTGGTACTGGACCAGGTTGCCCAGGGCCCCGTGCAACCTGGTCTTCAACGTTTCCAGGGATGGAGCACCCACAGTCTTTCTGGGCAGCCTGTTTGTCATGGTTTTATGATTTTCGGTCATTGGTACTCCAAATCATAACATCGTGTAGTGAATGAACCTGGTTCTCAGAAGAGAAGGACTACTACAGTCCCCATGGTACTTTGCTCCTCTGTTACCATTTCCAGCCGGAGGGAAAAGATAAAAGCTCACAGTATAAAAACTTGCAGGTCACAAGACCTCGCCCCTTTTTCCACCCGTCTCTCGTTTTGGCAGCACCTCGCTCTCCAGCCGTCTTATCGTCGGTAGTAGAGTAAGGCCTACCTTGATTTTGGGACATTCTCTCTCTCTGTATTGGATTTNGAGGCTCGCTTCCCTGGAGGCATACAGGTCTCCCTCAGCCACCCGTCTCCAGCTGGTGGGGACCTTGGGTGCTGGCAGGCAGCGGCTAGGCAGCAGGCTAGGTCCGCCTGCTGTGGAGCTGCTGCATCCTGCGGTGCCTCTGTGGGAAATGTGGGAGTGGTGGGGCCAGCGTCTGGCAGCTGTGTCTGTCTCGGGGCTGGGCGGAAGAGCTCTCGCGTGCCCCTTGCCCACTTTGACAGCGTCTCTCTGGGACTTGCAGGACTTGCTGAAGGAGTATTACTTGGGCACCCCTGTATCCCCAGTGCCCCTCCACGTGGTTCTGGCCCTGGAGCAGTTGAGGTAAGGGTGGGGAGCTCTGGGGTTGCAAGGCAGGATGGTGGGCCTCCTTTTGGGTAGCTCCCAAAGGCCTGGAGGGGGCAAGGGGTGCGGAGCCGCATCTACAGGAGAGATGGCTGGGCTGCCGTGCCCAGCGCAGCTGAGGTTCTGGGCAGGGAGAAAGGCCTTGGTGCTCCTGTCCCCTGCCAGGGAAGAGAAGGGAGACCTGGGGTCTCCTTCCCTTCAGAGCGGGAGGTGATTCACTGTGAGGCAGGCGCTGCTGAAACGGAAGACAGTGCTCAGCGGCACGGGCTGGGGGTGTTGGCTTTGCAGCTGTCGAGTAGGAGAAACTCAGATGTGCTCTGAACCAGAGTGGAGAGCGCTGGTAAAGGCCCTTTCTGCTTTCTCTTCCTTTTTTCCTCCTGCCAGCAAGCTGAAGCCCTCTTTTGGAAGCGAGGACATGCATGACATCCTGACTCTGTGCTGGAAGATCACTGTGACGCACCCTTCAGCGGAGATGATGCTGAAGATCAGCAAGTCACAGCAAGCAGCTCGGTACCTGCAGGTAACCTGCCGTTACTTCCCTGGCCACCTCGCGGTCGGAGCCCTACGTCGGCACACACGGGCTGTGCTCTGGCAGCAGCCGTGATGCCACACCTCAGCCTCCTCTTCCGCTTTCAGCTTCTGAAAACAACTGTGAGAGCTCTGGGCCGGCTGATGGCAGTCCTGCTCGAGACAGAGCACAGGCATGGCTTCTTCCAGAACATAGTCCATGTGAGTATGTGTGGGGCGAGGGAGAAAGCGTCGCTCCTGCCGAGAGCGGGGACAGAGCTCCGGGGCCAGAGAGGACGATCAGAGGGGGAGAAATCTCCTGCTGACGTGGCAGCTCACTGCGAGCTGAGAAACGGGCAGAGAAATGGGCCCTGCAGGGGGAAAGGCAGGAGCCAGCCCCTGGCAGGCCGCAGCTGAGAACAAGCTCCTGGGTTAGGAGGCAGGTGTGTCTGCAGAGAGCGGGGGCAGCAGTGCCGCTGCTCGCGGAGGCGGGGGGCCGCGTGGAGCCACAGGGCAGGCCCTGAGGGAAAGAAAGAAAGAAA